>NW_020954598.1:3170557-3208153 GCF_900497805.2 Vombatus ursinus | reverse complement strand
AGAGAGAGAGAGAGAGAGAGAGAGAGAGAGAGAGAGAGAGAGGAGAGAGAGAGAGAGAGATCCCAGATTTAGAGCTGGAAGAGAGCTTAAAGGTAATTTGGTAATCTAATTCAACCTCTTCATTTTAGAGATTAAATGATCAAAATCAATTCCAAAGACACTTGACCATCTTGACTTGCAGTGTTTCTGATTATGTAGGGAACTGGTGTAGTGAATGGGGCACTGGAGTTGAAGTCAACAAGGCCTAGGTTCACTTACTAGCTATGTGACCCTAGGAAAATCACTTAACCTCTCTGTATTTCAGGTGTTTTTTTTTTTATTATTATTTGTAAAATGTGGTTGGACTTAGTGACCCTTGTCTTCCAGCCCTACTATGATTCTGTACTTACTGGAATTGTCTGTTTACATTTAGTTCCATCCCTGACTGGTCAGAGGAAGGTCAAAGCAAACATCAAATTGGAAAAGAGAATGAGTGGCACTTTCCATAGTTTTATCCCAACCTGCTGGAAGAATTAATAGGATGTTGGGAATTGAAACAGGGCTAAAATAAAACTACACTTTCATTGGCAGCTTGAAATCTGTCTAGACCCCTGATATTGACACCACCTCCACCACCACCACCAAAGGTCCTGCTTAAACTGCACCAGATGGCACCCTTCCCTTTCAGGAAGCTCCAAAGGAGGGCTATGGATGGTGCTCCCACTGACTTCTGAAGAATAGTCTGAGATCTTGGGCATGTACAGTTATTAAGAATGGACTGTGCTTCCTCCAAAAAAAAATTGTAGGATCATCAATTTAAAACTGGAAAAGACTACTAAGTCCAGCCCCCTCATCTTACTGAGGGGAAACTGAGGAAACAAACTGAGAGGGGTTAAGTGACTTGCTCAGAGTTACCCAGCTAGGAAGTGTCTGAGGCAGGGTTTGAACCCAGATCTTCTTAACTCCAAATCTTAAGCTCCATCTACAAGAGAAGGTAGGAACTCTGGCTGCCCAGTTATATTGTGGGAGAGGGGAGGATGAATATTTTTAAGGATCTCCTTCCAGCTCATCCACAAACTTGTGTGATCTTGTATGAGCCACTATGCCATGACTCAGTTTCTATTCTCTCAGGGGAATTATTTCGTGTCTGTCCACTGGGAGGATGCCAAGCACTACAAATACCACCAATACATGGCAGCTAGGTGGTCCAGTGGATAGAACACCGGGCTGGGAGTCAGGAAGACCTGAGTTTGAATGCAGCCTCAGACACTTCCTAGATGTACAACCTTGGGTAAGTAATTTAACCTCTGTTTGCCTCAGTTTCTTTAATAGCACCTACCTCCTAGGATTGTTGTCGGGATCAAATGAGATCTATTTATAAAATAGCTAACACAGTGCCTGGCACATAGTAGACACTATAAGTAATGCTAGCTATTGTTATTACTCATGACAGTAATAATGCTCATTCCACAATTGTTTCTTCTCTTCCTGGATTCAATGAGCTATGGCAATAGTAGTGTCAGACTCAAATAGAAATGGGGCCACTTGGGGCAGCTAGGTGGAGCAGTGAATAGAGCTCTGGCCTTAGAGTCAGGAGGACCTGAGTTCAAATCCAGCCTCAAACACTTAACACCTACTAGCTGTGTGACCCTGGGCAAGTCACTTAACCCCGATTGCATCACCAAAAAGCAAAACAAAAACAAAACAAAACAAAAAAACAAAACAAAATGGGGCCACTAATCTGTACATAGGGCAGTTAGGTGGCACCATAGTGTACAGAGCACCAGGCCTAGAGTCAGGAAGATTCATTTCCCTGAGCTCAAATCTGGCCTCAGACACTTATTAGCTGTGTGACCCTGGGCAAGTTACTGAACCCCGTTTGCCTCAGTTTCCTCATTTCTAAAATGAGCTGGAGAAGGAAATGGCAAACCACTTCAGTATCTTTGCCAAGAAAACCCCAAATGGTGTCATGAAGATTCCTGGACAAAACTGAACAATAACAAACAACAACATGCCATACATAAAGATCCTTGCCAGCTACATATTGACTTAGTTTTAAAATGTTATCTGTGTTTTATTGCATTTTTATTTATTTTTGTTAAACATTTCTCAACTAATTTAATAATTTGATTCAATAACCTACTATGTGCTAAGCACTCTGCTAAGCTCTGGGGATACAAGATAAGAAAAAGAGACAGCACTTTCCTTTAGGGAACTTGGAATACACAAACGGAAGCTGGGAGGGGGTGTTGGGGACAAGGGTCAACTGGGGTGGTGGGGGAGGCCTGGGGGCGAACCTGCCCTGGGGCATCTTGTTCTGTGGCGCTGAACTCAAGCAGAGCAGATGGAGAGTGGAAGGGGCTGGAGTTCAATCCCTGCTTTTGGTCTTTTACTTCTAAGTTGTTCAGGCCCCTGCGTTTCATGGGTCTTGGACATTCCATCCACTGCACCACATTCTGCTCTCTCCAGGCCAGGGAGACAAGACCCTCTTCCTTTGAACACTTGAAGATAGCTGCCATGCTTCCTTTCAGTCTTCTCTTTGGCACCCTGGTTCCTTCAAGTGCTGCTCATTCAGAAGATTCAAGTCCCTCACCATCTTGGTTCCCTTCCTCTTTTTTTTTTTTTTTGGTATTTTAACTGTTTTACTATTGAAATATTTTCATCCTATCCCTTTCCAAAAAAATCCCACTCATTTTCCTCCCCACCCTGCCCCCCCAACAGCCTTCTCTGCCCTTCTGTACTTTATTTCAAAATTCTGTGCTCAGTGGCCATCTTGAAATGTGTTCATTGGGCAGCCTTATCAAGCCATTTGTGAAAGAAGCAGCGGAGTAGATGAGAAAAGAAGCTCTGTCCATGGTTACTGTAGGGCTTTGGCTGCTAGCTCATAGGCCAGTTCTATCTCCTCAGCATCAGCAAATCCCTCTGGCATAAGCATTACGCAGGTATCTTTGCACCCCTCGAAACAATTCTGGGATAGAAAATCCCCAATATTTCTTACATATAACCTGTACAATGTGGAGCTTGAGCAGTAGGTTGCAATCAGCCAATGAAACTCATCACCATCCAGAAACTTTCTGTGGGAGACCCCTTCATCTTCTGCACTTGTCTCATTAATCTCCTCGGGAAGTGGTGATGTCAGATAGTTGTCTGAAGAACCTTCAGGGCTTTCAACAGCCCCTTTCCCAAGTTGGCATTGAGTGCTGGGTTTGAATTCTTGATGTAGGCAGAAAATTTGGCAAAAGATATCTCTCCCAGCTGTGTTGAATTCTGGGGTCTTAGCTGCCAACTTGGGGTACCTAGGGAGACTCAGCACCTCCTCCAAAAACTCTTCAATCTTGTTAGTGTCCATGTGTACTTCAGTGCCATACAGTAAAAATGGGAGCTGACCTCTAGGGCACAACTTCTGTACTGTCTCTGTTCTCGTCTTGGTGTCTATAGTGGTGACACTGAAGGTGACCATGAAAAGTCTTTGGGAGAAGGGGCAGCTTCCAATCTTGGCCTTGACAGACAACTCACACACACATACACACACACACACACACACACACTTAGACACACCAGCTAGGTCCAAATCCTCCCCCACCCCCCATTCACCCCCAACTCCTCCGGTTCTCCTCCTCTTAATGCAATCTTCTAGTTTGTCGATGGTTTTTGTAAAACATGGTTCTTAGAACTGAACACAATCTTCCTCCAGCTTTGGTCTGTCCAGGGCAGAGTATAGTCAGACTAACATGTCTCTTGCTCTGGGTGGTATGCCTTTCAATATGGCCCAAGCTGGCATTGCTTTTGGGGACTTTCTTATTAATTCTACTGATATGTTGAGTTTTCAATACATAAAAAATCCTAGATGTCTTTCATAAAAAATGTTGTTCAACCATGCTGCCCCATCCTATATTTATTCAATTTGGGTTTTTTATCCAAAGTATAAGGCTTTTCATTTGTTCCCTTAAAAATTAGTCTTAGATCCACTTCATTGCTCTAAGCTATTAAAATCTTCTTGGACCCTGACTCTCTTCTAACTGATTAATTATACCACTCAGATTTGTGTCATTTGGAAACATTACAAGCATACACTGACTCATCTGAGTCAATGGTAAAAATACTGAACAGCATAGGGCTTATAACAAATATCCAAGCACTCCACTAATGACCTTTGTCCAACTTAAGATGACTACACTTGGAACTACACTGGTTTCTCAACCGCTCCCGAAACTACTCAACTATACTGTTATCGAGCTCCCATCTTCCCATCTTGTCTGTAAGGATTGCATGAGAGGAACTGTCAAGTGCCATGCTGAAATTCAGGTTTGTTATGTCTATAGCATTCCCGCATATAGTCTAGCATCCTTACTAGCAAAAGAAATGGCACTATTCTGGCATGACTTGTCTTTGATGATGCCATGCTAGCTCTTAGTGATCATGGCTTCTTTTTTAAATGCTTATAAATCATTTCTTAGAAAATGTCTTCTCAGATTTTGACAGTAATCAAAGCCAAGGTCACAGGTCTATAGTTCCAGGATTCCACTTTCTCAACTTTAAAAAAATTGGGACATTTCAATAATTTTTCAAAAATCATCGATAACAGAGTTGTCCCATTGACCAATTCTTCCAGTATCATGGAATAGGTTCTATTGTTCTATTTTATTGTCCTGGTAATTTGACTTAATGTCGGGTCAGCCTGATCTCTCCATCTAACATCTCCCTAATGTGGGTTGCCTGTTACCTGTATGCCCTAGGCTGTTAGATACTGAGATGGGTGCCTGTCTGCACAGGAAATGTTTAAGAGGCTCCTTACCTGAGACAAAAGTTAACTTCTTTTCATGATTTTTTTTGTTGATGATGCCTTGTGTCTACTGTTCTAAATGATTATCTGGCATAAAGAGTTCTCTTTGCCTATAATTATTAAGTATTTAATTTTGTAGATAGCATGTTCTGGTTCTATGTAGCCTTGAAGCCCAGAAGACCTGGGTTCAATTTCTGCCTCTGACACATGCCAGCTGTGTGACCCCTGAGCAAATCACTTAATCTTCCATTGGTCTAGGCAACTCCACATATAAGTTACAGAGAAGCTGTTCAAAGGAATTTCTTCACCCTGAATCTTCCTATGCCAGGGAAACCACAGGTACAGTCCCTATGTGTTTCAAAATAACTCTAGTCCTCTCAAAAACAATTTTCTAAGTTACCCACCCATTTTTAACATGAAAGGTTTAATTCGAAATTGGCTGAGACAGAATGATGTCATCCCAAATCTCTGTGATAAGAACAGCCCAAGAGAAACCATGCTCAGAAAGAGAGATCTTCGCTTCAGACTGAAGCTTAGAGGAATAGACCTGGTCTAGAGAAAAGGTTTGGCTTCATGCCATTTCAGAAGAGGAAGCCAGCTGTTTTGAAGTCCAAATGGGCCATATTGCTGTCACTTTGCAGACACACATCCATGACTTAGGTGCATTCTGTATGACTCATTCCATTAAGGTCAGACCATTAGTCCTTGATTAGATGAGCCACTAGATGGCACTCATCCTTAGTAGCTTATGGTTTGGAAGACTTGCTCCCTTTGGCAAAGCGGCTGCTGAGGAGAGGTTCAGGAATATCCATTTAGGATTATAAAATAATTTCTTGACTGGCTAATTTAAAAAAAAATAATAATAACCTACTTAACAGTTACAACAATACAAAGCCGCTCAGCAGAAGACATTTTAAAGAGGCAAATAGCTTAGGAGCTTTACTCGCTAGACTCACCCTATAAATTACCTAATGTTCACCCAAAGTAATATTGTGATTTACAGTTATCAGTGTCTGTAGGTTAGGATTTCACAGAGTCCCTCTGGTTATCTCCTTCCAGCACTAATGGCATCTCTGTGCAGCTGCTAAGTATAACTCCAGTAGCTAACTGCTGTAGGACACATGCCTGGAGTCTGGAGACCCTAAGGCAGATTTGACTTTAGTCAACAACGTGCTCATTAGCTATTCATTCACTAGCTGTTTAGTATTTTTTCAAATTGGGCAATTTCTCCCACTCTGGGGGACAAATAGTTCTTCTTTTCTACTACTGATGGGTGGAGGGAGGAGGGAGGGAAACAAATCCAAACTGGGAAAAGTGGTCATTTTCTCGTTTCCTCTTTGCCACCTGACTGCTCCAAGCAAGAAGACCTGAGCCAAAATGGAATGCCCCTCTAGTTCTTAAAACTCTAGAATGTAGATGAATTGTTGGTGTTCATCCTTCATTCTCAAAAAGGACCAATGAAATTACAAGAATGATGTCTTGACTTGCACGGCCTCACTTTCTCCTCCAGAGTCATCAAAGTCCAGTGGCTAGATAGGATTCTAGAACTTTCAGGTCACCTAGCTCGATGCCCTGATTTTACAGATAAGAAAAACAATCTAATTCCTGCTAGATGTATCTGGTCTTGCTTAGAAATGACTGAGATCCTATTCTTCTCATAGGAGTTTTTTGTTTTGTTTTATTTTTGGTGAGGCAATTGGGATTAAGTGACTTGCCCAAAGTCACACAGTTAATAAGTGTTACATGTCTGAGGCCGGATTTGAACTCAGATTCTCCTGACTCCAGGGCCGGTGCTCTATCCACTGAGCCACCTAGTGGCCCCTTCTCATAGGATTTAAAACTAGAAGGCCCTTTAAAGATCATCTGGTCCATTCATTTTACAGATGAGAAAACTGAGGCCCAGAAGGGATAAAATGATTACCTAAGGTCATACAAGACAGTAAGGGGTTGAATTGGGGTATGAACCCAGACCTTATTCCAAAGCCAAAGCCAATCTACTCATCCTAGCTCTCTAGAGTGAGATTCTAAATTGTCAGTTTTTGCTGATAGGCAATTAGCCTGCCTAAAAACCACCCTGGTTTCTTATGGACACATATAAGAAGCCTCAAGAAAAACATGTAAAAGCGTTCAAGATAGATTGAACAGATACAATATAGTTATCTTCAGATCAAAAGAAAAGCTGATCAGGACATTTTAAGTCATTGAGAACTGACTTTAAAAACATCTCTGACATAACTGTGTGTAACTGTATGACATAGAATAGATCAAATAAAGTTATTTTAAGCAATAAGAGATAGTATGACTTGTTTTGCTTTCTTTTCTTTTGTTCTCCATTTTGGTATTGGTTGGATTATATTAACAAGGCAAATGAACAGCTTTGTGTGAGAGGCAGTGTGGTAGAATGGATGGAGAGTTGGCATTGGAGACATGAAGATATGAGTTCATAGTCCAGTCACACATATAGTTTGTGTGGCTCGGGGCAAGCCACTTAACTTCTCAGTGGTATAGACAACTCTTTAAGACTAAGATGTAGTAGATTTTCACGAAGAGAAGGAATTTCCTCTTCTGGAAGCTCCTCAAACCGATGTGTTCATAGGTCCAGTCTCTATCTCTATTTTTATTTAAACAAAAGTTTTGTTTTAAAAGCTTACAGAATCTAATAAAAGTTCTATAGGGATAGTAAATGTTCTCTGTTGTTCCACTACTCTGGCTATTCCTTCCACACATGTGGATGTCAAATATTCCTTTCACTTAGTGAGTTTCTGTGACCTCTCAAATTCATTAGCTGGTGGTCGATTGCCTGGTGATGAACTCCTCTGAACTTAACTAGGCTGATCTTTGCTAATAGATGCAGAGTTCATTCCTCAGCCCATATTCAAACCTTGCAAGTTGGAAGGCCCTGCCAGAGTATATGGTTTGCTAGCATAGCCTTGGATAATTCAGAGTCCTTTCCATTCCATGCCAAGGCATTGGAATAGGACTTTATTAGAGACACATCTCATTGATTATATGTAATATGCATGAAATGTAGCAAACATGCAAAGTTTTCTGGTCCTCAGGCCTAAGCCTACGTTGCTGGCTCTGTAATCCTAACAAGCAATGACAATTCACCCTAAAGCAGCATATGAAGCAGAGGGCACAATCTAGGTAGGACCAGAGAAACTTGCTGAGGATTTGCTAAACCCTCCATCAGTGATAGGAATGTCACCCTGCTTCTGACCCACTGCCTTGCTATGACCTGCATTACCTGTTTCCCTGGTTCCTGACTACTGCCTGGTTTCTGACCCACAGCACTACCTTGAAATAGAGCACCTGTGTACTCTTTCATTTCTGAGAGTGTTCCTCATTCAGGATACAGTGTCTTGCCCTATCTCCTATACCAGTGGGCTCCCTATTTGCTGATAGTTTGATGGGCTTGACTGCTTATCCCGGGCTCACTCTAGACCAAGACAGCTGCCATGCCTAGACAATACTTTTTCTTTCCTGCTTTGCCTGGTCCTGGCTTTCTACTCTGTTTCTATGATCTCTAACTTGATACACCATGGACCTACCAGGACAAAAATCAGGGAAACTAGACAAGGGCTCTGTTCAATAAAGGTGTTTGATTAGATGAGTGACATCATCATAATGGCATTGTAGAATGATTGTTCTGAAGTAGGAATAGGCTAGAGACAAGAAAAACTGATAGAAAACTACCAGAATAGTTCTAGCATGAGATGATAAACTCCTGGAGTTTATCAATCAACCAATCAATCAATAAACATTTATTAAGCACCTTCTATGTGCTATGCACCATGCCAAGCAATGAGAATACAAAAAGAAGCAAAAGACAGTTGTGCCCTCAAGGAGCTTACAATCTAATGAGTGAGACAACATGCAATAAATATATACAAAGCAAGTATGTATACAAAGGCAGATCTCACTCTGTGTGTGTGTGTGTGTGTGTGTGTGTGTGTGTGTGTGTGTGTGTGTATAAAGCAAGGATATAGGATAAATAGAAAATAATTAAGAGGAGTTAGGGAAGGTCTCCAGTAAAAGACAGGATTTCAATAGGCGGAGTGGAGAAGGATTCCATTCCAGCCATGGGTACAACAGTAAGAGATAATGTAAGAGCTGAGAGATGGAATGCAGTGTTCATGGAACAGGAAGGAGAACAGTGTCACTGATTCAAAGAGTATGTGGTGGAGAGTAAGGTGTAAGAAGACTAGAAAGGGAGAAGGAGACTAGGTTATGATGGGCTTTGAATGCCAAACAGAGCGTTTTGTATTTGAATAGTTTATGGTTCTCTGGTTGACCTGGTGTCCAGCTGAGAACTTCTGATCCTCGCAACTTGAGATGACTCCAGGAGATCTTTCTGCCTTTCTTCTTCCAGTCATAATCTGTATTTCCTTTAACCTTTCTTCTAATCTAAAAGCTTGTGATACTATTGCTGATAATAGCTGACATACATTATCTTAACTAAGCCTCATAACAACCTTAAGGAGTACTGAGGCTCAGACAGGTTTTTCAGAACCATAAAAATAACTTCATCTAGACTTCCCCAGGAGGTTTTTCTGACCTTTTAAGAAAATCTTTATTTTTCATTCCTTGTAAGATTAAAGTAAAACACTCATCTCCTTTCTTTCCTAAATCTATATAGGACTTGCTAGTTAACAGCTCTCCTAGCTGATTTCCCTTAGCAACACTTGGCAACTGACTTTTCTTAGAATTTACCTGAGCTACGGAGTTTAAAGTGACACCAGAGAGCTCTTCCTGCTCAATTTCTCACATGGCTGCAGCCCTCTGGACCTCATCACGCCCCTATGCCCCTGAGCTAGGCACCCTCTCATCCCCTCCTCATCCCCTCACTTTTCAACTTCTTTTTATGTGTTATCTTCTCCCATCACATTGCGAGCTTCTTGAGAGCAAGGGATTATCTTTTGCCATTCTTTCTATCACCAATGTTTAGTACAGTGCCTAGCACATAGTAGGTGCTTAATTACTGTGTATTGATTAACTGGCAATACTTGGCAAGTGGATTCTCTTAGATTTTACCTAAACTACATGCTGAATTTAAAGTAAAAGAGTAAAAATTGGACAAAGTTACTTTTTTTTTTTTTACCATAGTTATTATTAAATCTGTGAGCACAACATTTGAACTATGAGAATGGTAGTATGGCCTAATGAATAAAGAGCCAGCCTTAAAACCAGGAAGCCCTAGATTCTAGTTCAGCCTTTTACATATACTGGCTGTGTGACCCTAGGTGAGTCATTTGACCTGTGATTGCTCTAGGCAGTTCTCTAAGGTTACAAATTGCAGGGAAGATGCTGACCTTAATTTGTTGGGGGGAGCTTCCTTACTTGGGTGTTCCCTAAACTAATGAAATTAGAGGCACACTCCCAAGTTTATATTAACTCTATCTAATCCTGATTTTAAAAATATTTGCCAATTTTAAAACAGGATTTTGTTATATCTTAGAGGTAATTTTTTTGGAGCACAGGTCCAATTTTATAATAATATTCTGTGGGAAAATAGAATTTAACACTTAGAAAACTTATTAATGAAGGACGGTTATGATCCATACACCAGATTAAGTAGCATTTAGGTGATTATCCAAAAACACTTCCAGAAATTGAATGCATTAGATGTTAAGGAGATAAATTTTTTTTTTAAAAGTTAGATATGATAGACCCACGAAATTGAAAGGAAAAAGAAAGGAGTGTACTGTTTTTTCAACTGTTCATGACACTTTCACAAAAATTTACCATATATTAGGGCATAAAAATCTTACAAACAAATGCAGAAAAGCAAAAATATTAAGTGCATCCTTCTCAGGCCATAATGTAATAAAAATTACATTTAATAAAGGGCCATGGAAACATAGATTAAAAATTAATTAGAAACTAAATAATCCAATTCTAAAGAATAAGTGGGTTAAAGAACAAATCATAGAAACAATAAGTAATTTTTATTAAAAAGAATGACAACAATGAGACAACATACCAAAATGTATGGGATGTAACCAAAGCAGTACTTAGAAGAAAATTTATATCTCTAAACATTTATATCAATAAAATAGAGAAAGAGCAGATCAGTTTATTAGGCATACAATTTTTAAAAACCTAGAAAAAGAACAAATTAAAAATCCCCAATTAAACACCAAGTTGGAAATTTTGAAAATCAAAGGAGAGGTTAGTAAAATGGAAAATAAGAAAACCATTGAACTTATATATAAAAGTAGGAGGTGGTTTCATGAAAAAATAAAATAAAATAGATAACCCCTTGGTTAACTTGATTTAAAAAAAGAAGAAAGAGGAAAACCAAATTACCAGCATCAAAAATGAAAAGAGTGAATGTACCATCAATGAAGATGAAATTAAAGCAATTATTAGGAGTTATTTTGCCCAATTATATGCCAATAAATCTGACAATCTAAATGAAATGGATGAATATTTACAAAAATATAAGTTGTTCAGATTAACAGAAGAGGAAATAGAATACTTAAATAACCCTCTCTTAGAAAAAAGAAATTGAATAAGCCATCGATGAACTCGCTAAGAAAAAACCCCAGGACCAGATGGATTCAGAAGTGAATTCAACCAAACATTTAAAGAACAAGTGATTCCAATATTATATAAACTACTTGGAAAGATAGGTAAAGAAGGGTTCTACCAAATTCCTTTTATAAGACAAATATAATGGTGATATCTGAGACAGGAAGAGCAAAAACAGAAAGAAAACTATAAAACAATTTCCTTAATGAATATTGATGCAAAAATTTTGAATAAAATACTAGCAGGGAGATTTCAGCAACACATCACAAAGATCATACATTATGGCAAGGTGGGATTTATACCAGGAATGCAGGGCTGGTTCAATATTGGGAAAACTATCAACATAATTGACCATATCAAAAATGAAAACCACAAAAATCATAAGATTATCTCAAAAAATGCTGAAAAAGTTTTTGATGAAATAAAATACCTATTAAAAACACTAGAAAGTATAAATAAATGAAATTTTCCTTAAAATGATAAGTTGTTGAATTTGTCTGACTCTTCATGAACCCGTTTTGGGATTTTCTTAGCAAAGATAATGGGGTGATTTGTTATGTCCTCCTCCAGGTCATTGAACAGATAAGGAAACTGAGGCAAACCAGGTTAAGTGACTTACCCAGGGTCACATGGCTAGCAACTGTCTGAGGCCAGATTTGAACTCAAGAAGATGAGTCTGCCTGACTCCAGGCCTGGTACTCTATCTACTGGACTACCTAGCTGTCATCATTTTGGATTACATTCCTTTTTCCCTCCAGCTCCTGGCAAAGTTAGATTTCCTTGTGCAAAACTTTTTTATTTTATATAATCAAAATTATGCATTTTATCTCCTAAGATCCTCCAAATCCCTTGTTTGATCATGAACTTTTCTCCTATCCATAAATATGATAGGTTTTTATGTTTCTCTAATTTGTTTATGATATGACCTTTTCTATCTAGGTCGTGTGTTCATTTGGAAATGACCTTTATATAAGACACAGGTGAGGTGTTAGTTGAAATCTAACAGAAGCCTCTGAGGGATGGAACTATTTCATTTTCACTTTTGTAACCCCAAAGCCTAGCAAAGTACTGGCATATGCTTCAAGAATATTTACTGCATTGAAATTAATGAACACTCACTCTGACTATTTCTGGAATACGGACTTTGAAAGAAAAATATTTTTCAACAGGTTATCCTGGGCAACGAATTCATCATCTAGTGGCCAACCTGTAACAACCTTCTGCTGGGGAAAGGTTAAAAGCATTGAATGCTCTATTGCCAAAAAATCATAAATGTAGTTGGCCCAAAGGGCAGTGGAGGAACATATGGTGGGCTATCAATATTGCCAACAATGGCCTTTATTCAAGAGGTGGCATTAAGACCACCATGCAGGAAATGTATGACTGGAAAAGGAGGTGGGCTGCTCATGGGAATGAAGATGAAATAGACAGCCCAGGGGTTACACTAGTAGTTACTAACTGTTAAATGACCCTAAAGAAGGTCTCCAATGTATCAGGCAGACCTTCTCTTAGGGAACACTGGCAAGAATCATATAAGATATGAAGACACGGATGGATTCGGATGTGTACTAATGCCCAGATAAACTCAAAAAGGACCCCTAAGTCTTATTTATAGGATAAAATTAAATATGGTAGAACATTTTTGTGCCTATATTTGGAAGTCAGGATTTCTTGTTGAATAGGAATTTCTCCCAGAGTTGATTCTACCAAAAGCCCTTTGAATTTGGAATGTAATATGTGTCTGAGACAATTCTCTACATTCTATTAATCCTAACAAAGCTTTTTACTTTATTTTAAAGCTTTCATAATCAAGCTTGTCAAAGACATTCTTGTAACTTGTGAACTCTACATTTGTCCATTAACCATGCTTCTTTAGCTAGCAAAGGGAAAATGTGCCATAAAAACAATTTTGAGGGAAACTGTCTATTTCTCCCACCCTCCACAACTCCCCCCTGAAGTGGCTGGTACTGCCTCGTTCCATTGGAGCCCTGCAACGATGCAGTCCTGAGGGTCAGTACAACTGTACTACATTGTAATGAGGTACTTCTGATAACTAAGCCTTCTGGCTTGGACAGGGTCCAAGTTCAATTTGTTATGTTATATTGAATTCCATGCCATAATGAGGCTTCCATTTGTGTTATAAATATGATTCATGGAGAATATGAGCATATAGAATTTGCCCTTAGGTAAAACTATAAGGCAAGTGAGGTTTTCCCCCCTCAGTGTCCTCTGGACATTGGATCCTGGACACCCCCTATCCTTTCTGGAACTTGCTTCTCCATTTTAACCCTCTGTCCCCTTATGCCAATTCCCTCATGCCACCCACTGAATGCTCAGGGATCCCTGTTGTGGTATTTTCCTCGTCTCCCCACAGTTTTCTATGATCCTAACCTTTGTCTCCCTCAATGCCTACCGACCTTGGATGCCATTCCTGATACCTTCATAAGTTACTAGCTAGATAATCTGATGACCAATTTCTGCTAAAGCTATAGTGGGGTCTGGCTGCTTAACGTGCTACTGTCTCCCATATAACATTTGCTTTTAATAGTCAGTTCTTTGCCCTAGAAGAATGAAAACCAATATGAAACTTCAAATGCCATAGGGACCAGTGGGGAAGATATTTTGAATGTTGCTGAGCCTTTATACACTCCTTAAATAATATTGCAGGAATGGCTGTCTAGTCCTTCCAGTGAAGGGTCCACTTCTCATAGAGCTAGCTCATTTACCCTCTAACACAAACTTCCTATCCTAAGCGAATGAATTGCCTTATTTCCCTTTAATCCATCTTGCTCATTACTACCTCCCTAACTTTGTTTATGTTGTTACCCATTCTTGGAATCTTCTTTATCTTTTTACTTGTCTAATTTCCTATCCATTCTTCACAACCCAGTTCAAGATCCACGAACTTTTCCCCAAACTCTTCTGTTACACATTGCTCTCACTCTTTTCTGAAGACCCATAAAATGTATTATTTGTATCAGTCACTATGGCACTTATTCATACATCTTACAAAGTTCTCTAATGAATATATCTGAATATATAGTGTATGGGCATATATGTATCTATTTTCATACATGTATACACACATATGTATATATAAGGTGTCCCAAAAGTCTTAGTGCAGTTTAAAGCTATTAAAACTTAAATGTGGACACACATCACACATTTTTAGTATCTCCTATGAGATTATAATTTCCTTTATGGCAAGGAGAAGGTCTTTTGTTTGGTTTTTCCTATACCTTCCAATGCTTATCACAATGGTAATCATGGTAGGCACTCAATAAATATTTATGGAATCCATCTCTCTAAAGCACTTCTGTGAACTTTCAAATCTAATATTAAAACAATATTTTACGAGGAACTTAGTGTCACTATTCATTTGGGAAAAAGGGCAATTGGGAAACTAGCATTTGAGTAATACCAAATATTTTCATTTTTTCTTGATGTACTTTTGTGAACCGTCAAATTATAGGGCACAACTACGACAATTTCTGTGGTTTCTTGTCCCCATGGCCTGCCCCCTTAACGGCACCTAACCAGGTCAATTAGCCATGTGCAGCCAACAGACTAGGTTGGCTAGACTGTCTGCTCTGCAAAAGAAGATATCCTCCCAGTTCAGAGAGGAAGAAAAGTCCACTGTCCCCACCTCCCTTACTCAAGATCTAATTCCTTCACCAGTGAGTCCCTGGTATAATAAGCTTTGGAGCACTATAACCACGCTCTATTATCCATACACACCAGAGACAGATTCCTGGTTCTTAATGTCACACCTTATTCTCCATTCCTTCCAGAGATTATAGTCCTATCACCGGACTTTGGTCCCCTTGGGTGGGTATCTGCTATCGGATATTGCCAATATGGTCTGTTTACTTGCGTCTCTTCCTATATTGCCCGCTACCAGACTTATGCGATGCCATGTTTTGCCTCCCAATATTTGGACCTTTGCTGACCCCTAACCCAGGCACTGAAGATCTGCATGGTGTCTAGATTCCAGCCTTCTCTGATCTGGCATGATCTTCATGCCTGAGCCTCGGTTTTGACAGTGAATGTTTTTTCATGTTTTTTTCTCCCCCTCAACTGTTCCTCTACTGCAAAGGGGTGTGTGTGTGTGTGTGTGTGTGTGTGTGTGTGTGTGTGTGTATGTGTGTGTACATTGTCTAGAACCACAGAGTTAGGAGGAACTCAAGTTGAACCCCCTCATTTTTAGATAAAGAAATGCAAGTACAGAGAGATAAAAATGACTCATCAAAAGTTATATATCTAGTTAGAGTCAGAAGGGAACTCAGCTCTCCTCACTGCTAGCTCACGTTTCCTTCACTATACCTCAATGCTCTTCTCAGAAATCCTTACTTAGGGTTCTAGGACCCTAGGTTTAGAACTTGAAAGGACCTCAGAGGTCATCTAGGTCACCGCTTCACCACTTCACAGGGAAAACTGAGGCCCTAGGTGGTACAGAAACTTGTCAAAGGTCACAGTGTCAGAAGCAGGATTTGAACTTATGATTTGAAAAACAGACCTCCGTTTGCTTTTCTGTTCCTTAAATGGCTAAACAGGTGTAGTTTTTTTTTGTTTTCTGGTTTTGTTTTTTTTAAAATTTAGACAATGACTAGCCAGGGAAGAGCTTAGTAAATTTATAGGTGTCCCTTTGGATGGTTGTTTTTTTTTTTTTTTCATTAGAGTCTGTATATGCAGCATTATTATATATCATCAGCTCTCATAGACTTATGTCATCTCTTTGCTGATGATTCTCAAATCTATGTTTCCTGCTCCAATCTCTGTGCTAACCTCTAATCTTACAATGATAACTGCCTTTCAGACATTTGACTGGATGTCCAGAAGACATCTTAACCTCAACATGTTCAAGACTGAACTCATCTTTTCCTCTAAACCCTACCCCCTCCTACCTTCCCTGTTATTGTAGGGAGCAATACCGTCCTCCCAAGTCCCTCAGGCTTGACTCTAGGAGTCATCTTGGACTTCTCACTATCTCTCATCCCCATATAGAATCTGTTGCCAAGACCTGCTGATTTTACCTTGGCAATATCTCTCAAATATGCCCCCTTTTCTCCTCTGACACTGCCACCACCCTAGTGCAGGCCCTCATCACCTCACACCTGATGGGTCTGCCTACCTCAGGTCTCCCACACTTCCAATCCATCCTCTATCCAGCCAACCTCAAGTCCTCCCATGTCACTCCCCTACTCAATACACTTCATTGGCTCCCTAATATCTCCAGATCAAATACAAAATCCTCTGTTTAGCATTCCAAGCCCTTCATAACTTCCCCCGCTCTCCTCACCCCCAACTTAGTCTTCTTATATCTTATTCTACGCTTTTTTGTCTCTTTGATCCAGTGACACTGGCCTCCTGGCTGTTCCATGAGCAAAATACTTGGTGTCTCAGCTCTGGGCACTTTTCTCTGGATGTCTCTCATTCCTAGAATGTTCTCCGTCTTCGCCTCCACCTACTAGCTTCACTGACTTCCTTCAAGCCCAAACTAAACTACAGGAAGCCTTCCCCAGTCCCTCTTGATTCTAGTGCCTTTCCCCTCTAAAGTATTTCCAATTTTTCCTTATATGGCTTGTTTGTACTGTATTGCCCATTAGATTGTGATCTCCTTGAGAGCAGGGGCTGGTTTTTGCCTCTTTTTGTATCTCCAGCACTTAGCACAGTAATTGGCACATAGTAGGCACTTAGTAAATGTTTAATGACTGACTGACCTTTTCATAGCATCTACTTTCAAACTTGTTGAACTATTTCTATTTGTGAAAATGATTCATTCATGCACAGGGCCAGGCCATGCAGATAGTAGGTGCTCAGTAAATATTTGTTGAATGAATAGCCACATTTGTAACATTACACATTTCTACAGTACATAGACATTTCTAACACCCTGCGAGAGTATCCTTATGGTATAGATGAGGACACCGAGGTTCAGACAGTAACTTTCCCATAATTATGTAATTGTTAAGTGTTAGTGCTGAGATTCAACCAAAAACTATATGTGAGCCCATTTTTTTTTATTTTAAATAGGTGATTTGTTATTAAAATAAAACAAAACAGAACAAAAACCTTTTGTAGATGCTTTTTGACATCAGTCACTTTTTAATAACATACTTCCTGATGCCCCCACAGGGAGCCTACCTTTGTAACAAAGGGGAAAAAACACAGTTAAACAAAACCAAACCAACATGATTCCTGTCTGCCAGCATGTGCAATATTCTACACCCACAATTCCTTAACTCTGTAATGAAAAGTGGGAGGTACATTTCCTCATTTTTTTTCCAGGGTCAAGACTGGTCATTGTAAATACATAGTATTTAGGAGAAGCCAGGTTTTGAATTCTTGTTAAAATACAAATCTAATATATTGTGTATAACTTATATAATTAAACTTTCTATGTAGTACCAATACAATTTTCCAGGCAGATAGATTTTTAAGGTGCTCAATCTCAGCATAGCAATTGGAAAGAGAAGAAAAAAAAATTGGTCAACATACCTTTGTGGGGAGGGGTACTTCTACCCAACAAAACTTTGGTTTCATGTATGTGACTTGTGTCTATATAAAGAATGTGTTGCTTTTGAAAATATTTAGAAATTCTTTAATCTGGCTTATGCAAAGGGATACCTAGTCAGCCTCTCACGACAGAATATTTTAGCACAAACACAATTCAGGGAGGTTTTTGAAGTGAGTGGCCCTCAATACTCTGTTATTTATTCTATCCCTCCTACCTTCCCTTGAGCTTTCCAATTCAAGTTGTTTGTGGTTTAAGTAATGCCTCTGTTTTAAGAAACACTTTTGTCTATCAATTTAGGTACTTCTAAAGAGAGGTGAGAAAAGAATCTTTTAGCAACTTCAGTAAGATGCAGAGTGCTTTAGATAATCAAACCCCAGATTTATTCTTTTTCTCAATATTGAGAGACGGGCATTAAGGCTGAATTTTTTTCAAGGAGGAAGGCGATTTGCCTCGGAGTAACAATGGCAGCCCTTTTTCTTGTGTTCACTGATCTCAGTGTGTTTAGAATTTGAACTTTAATGAAATTCACTTCTTAGTTTTTTTTTTCTACCATACATAAGAAATGTTTATAATTATGCTTTAAGCATATTTATATTAAATTAAGGGAGTGTGCATATGTATGCGCACAGGTCTATGTGGACTCCTACATATACACACACATTCCATGTTGTTTTCTTCTCCTTGGCCCAATTAAACTCTTAAGGGGTTAATTTGGGTGCCTGAACACATGCAGAACTCCTTGGAGTTCAATGAGTGTTATGTTCATGTAAGGACTTCAGAATCGGGCCTGTGGCCTATTCCTCGAATCCTTACTTGAATTTCTTTTACTTAGTTTTCAAAAGATAGTTTCCCGGATCTCTATTCATCTGTACACTGTTCCTTCTCTTTCCCTTTTGTAAATCTGGACCATTCAGACCCCGGCCCTCTCCTGGGTTGCCACAAGTTCCAGCCGCCAGCTCCCTGTTGCTTGGCAACGGGCTCTCTGGCTTTTCTTTCTCTAGTTCACCACCGAATTGGAGATCAAAGCCCCCACATAGGCTGACTTATTTACTAAATGACTATGAGGACACAGCCTCTTGTTCTATATTACTTATATGGCTATTAAATACGCCATGGGTCCTCCAAACACCAGTGAAATACAGATCTCTGGGATTTTATTAAACGTTTCTTATTGAAATACACCAACAGGTTTATCTTACTGTTTCTTATTATTCTTTATCTTATATGAACTCTTCCTAATTTCAAAGTTGTCTGCTTTTAAAAATGAGTAAGCTGAACATGATTTTTTAAAAAAAAAATCAAATGAGGAAAATCTGTTTACTATAAGTTTATATTGCAATAATAATAAGTATTAAACATATACATATGTACACATATATATTATTTATCCTTATGCTCACTACAGGAACTTTTACCACCTAGCTCATCTCCTAATGGTAATTTGCTGTATATCTAACAACTTGTAAAAATGCTAACAGATGGTAAGCCTTCCTTTGTGTTTTATAAGAGGTAAACGTGCTCTGGATTTGTTGGTCAGCAGAGGTAACTCAAAATTCAGAAGCCCTGAAGACACTTTGGGGAATTGGAAACATTAAAACCTGCCTCCCCACACTCACTTGTGCACCCCTTCCCCTTTTAAAGACATGTAATTTCATTGGCATAAGAAACTCCTAAGTGAAGGATTCAACCAACGCAGATCATCACCCACTCTGCAAAACTTAAAAATACTGAAATGACATCTTCTTCAACTGGGAAGTGGGGAAAGTTCCGTCAGTTTGTTTTTAAACAGAGGCCTCAGTGATAAAGCATCATAACATTAAAAATTCATCACCTGCCAAATTACCCACTGTCCTGAAAAACTCCTGTTGCTAGGAAAAGATCAAAAAGAATCCTTGAGCCTCTTGGGGTGGGAGTGGGAGGTGGAGCTCTCGTATTGCTAAAAATCAACAAAGTTTTTTAAAATGTACACAGTTTTAGAATGCTTTGTTGTGCTGCCTTTGGTTGGGGCCCAGAACTAGCTGAGATTTTCAATTCATTTTGTCTTTTGAGCCACTAAGCAAGGCAACGTAATTTTCTCTCCTCATTTAATGTGCCAGTCCAAGAGATTTAATAGCTAGCATTTATGTAACCCTTTTTAGGTTTGCAAAACACTTTACATAGGTAATCTCATTTGATTTAAAACAATGCCAAGTCCTTTAATGAAGACATCTTACAACTAGCTTACTCTTGGGCTCTGGGAGGAAAATAATTATTTTGTATGGTGGGGACCCTTTTGACATCTGGGATGGGGTGATAGGTCTATGAAACATACCTCTTAGGCCAAGTCTGTATTATCAGGCTTTCATTGTATCTCTGTGGTCATATATATCAAGGAAACTTACATGATTTTAACATGCACAAAAGACTGTTTGAGGATCCATTTTAAAGTTCTTTTGCTCTACCAGTTCAAATGCTTTTTGGCAAAGAACAATTAATCACAATTCATATACGGCACTTAAAAGTTTATAAAAAGCTTCAAGTATTTTATCTCATTCAACCTACGCAACAACCCTGTGAAGTAGGTGCTATTATTATTCCCATTTTACTGATAAGAAAATTGAGGCCACAAGAGGCAATATCACACAGCTAGTAAACGTCTGAGTCAGAATTTGCACTCAGGTCTTTCTTATTTCAAGTCCAATGCTATATCCACTGCATTGCTAACCACCTTGAATTATATTTCACACAATGGTAGCTTGTCTTTTGGGGATCTTTCATTCAGTTGTGCAACTGCGAAGATACGGTCTTCTGTAGAAAATTAGAGTGCCTGCGTCTTCCCTTCTCGTACATCCATCAAGGGTACTCTCAATATATGTGTAGCCTATTCTCATAAAGCAAATGTAGGCATATCAATTAATAGTGATTGATTGCCTCTTGGCCACCTTTTCTGATGGCAGAGTCATCTATGACTCTTTCCATTCTTTTCAAATCTTCTTCTCCTTGAGATACCTTGTAAAACAAACCATATAGGATACTTTACGTTCAGGGTTGGGTCACCAGGATTCATTTCCTTGCTATGTACTTTGTTTTGTGCTGCTATGCTTCATACTCCATTTTTAAGTGCTATTTCTATCTCCTAATAATAAATATTCCATCAGAGACTGATGTGGTAGTTCCACTATCACTAGGAACAAAAATAAATCATCACAGAAGCCCTGACAGATCTCTATTCTGTTTTCTGTTTTTTTACTGTCCCCTTGGCAGATTCATCTATGAATGCCCTTAGGATAATGTGACTTGGTTGGGTCTTAAGCTAAGCTTTCAGCAGACTGATTTTTTACCATCACTGTTTATCATTATTTTATGATGTTGTTTGCAATCTTCCACCATCCTCCTCCCCAAGGGATTTCAAAATGAGTTTGTTTTCTAAACTGTGGTCCACCTTGACCACTATCTCTCTCTCATTGGCAAGGAAAGTATTTGTTGGTTAAAGCAGTTTCTAGTTCCTTTTGGCCTCCTACTTGTAATTAAAGCAGTTGGTTGTTTTTTTTTTTTTTGCAGGAAATGGTGAAAAATCAGTATAATAAATGTCTTTCTTCCATTTCTTATTTTTCAGTATTGATGGCTTATTTGAATAGGTTAAGTTGAAGTGCTTATGATTGTTATTCAGTATGTTCTTATCATTATCCTTTCTTTTAATACTGATTTTACGCATTTTCTAACTAGTTGATGATCTGACTGTACACAGTCAATTCTGAAATCCAAAAAACCTCTCACATCTACATAAAGTTGCCTTTTTTTCTTTTTTCTTTCTTTTCTTTTCCTTTTTTTTTTTTGGAAACCTTTGTTTTTCTGAATACTTGCTTTTTTTCCACCTAAGTAACGTTGTAAAATGGGAATCTGGTGCATATGCAGACCCCATCAACTCATGAAACCTCTACATGAAGGATGCTAAGGAATTTGCTGGGGAGAATGATGATGTAAGAAAGTGTCTTTAAGAAACTGTAGAGCAAGCAGGACATTCTGTAACTAGTTTCATTGACTCATCACATGACTGGGATGAGCCTTTTTCAATTGGTTGACTAGCTAAAACATATATATATATGATATATATATGATATATATGAGATATATATGATATATATGTGATATATATGTGATATATATGATATATATGATATATATGATATATATATGATATATATATACACACACGTATATACATGTATTTTATTTTTCCACAATTACATGTTAAAACAATTTTAAACACTTTTTTACAGTTTTGAGTTCTAAATTCTAGACCTTACTCCTCCCCTCCCCTCCTCCTCTTTGAGGTAGTAAGCAATCGATATAGGTTATACATATGCAATCATGTAAAAACATTTCCAAATTAGTAATTTTATACAAAAAGACTCCAACAGAGAGAAAGAGAAAAATAGAGCAGAATTCATAGCCTAAGGAACAGGAAGAAATGTACAAGAATGATATTTGAGACCTCAGCCAGCCAAAGGATTCATCTGGTAGTCATGCTGCATCTCCACCAGAAGTTGGTGGAACCAATGCGCGGTAGCATTGAGATAAGTTTGAGCCTGCTCTGCTAGAGACCAGGGTGGTATAGGGGAGAATATGCCCCAGAAGTATAAGAGAAAATGCTTGAACATTTTTTCTTGTTATATCTTTGAAGTAAATATCTTTTCGTAAAAACTATTCAATGTTAAGTGCTTAAATATAACCAGGGTTGCCTGTCAATGGCCCCAAACAATGGGGGGATTATACCTAGTGGGAGATCATGCTGATAGTTTTTGTTCAGTTGTGTCTGACTTTTTGTAACCCCATTTGGGGTTTTCTTGGCAAAGATACTGGAGTGGTTTGCCATTTCCTTCTCTAGTTCATTTTACACATGAGGAAACTGAGGTAAACAGGGTTAAGTGACTTGCCTAGGGTCACACAGGTAGTTAGTGCTGACAGCAATAAAGAAGAGAAATACCCCTACCATCTAGGGAGGGAAGGTGTAGCCTGCCTGACCCTGAGAAAGAGGGACAGGGGATACATATTAAACTTGAATTAATCATTTCATTTCTCTGGGCCTTACTTTCTTCATCTACAAAGCAAGGAATTTGAACTAAATGATTTTTAGGTTCCTTCCAACTCTTAAATTTTAGGATTTCTGTTTTAAAGATTCAAAGGCTCAGAATTGCCTGCACCTTCAAACAAATGCTTACTTTAAGAATAAATAGTCATTTAAAAGTAAGATCCCATCTTACATTAAATGCCATGATAAATTCAAAATGGCTATGTTACTTGAATATTTAAGATCATACAATAAAAAATTAGGAGACATATATCTTACACAGCTCTGGCTAGAGGTGAATTCTTATGCAAATGAGGGATAGGGCAGATTAAAAAAGACAAAATAGATAACTTTGATTACATGAAATTGAAAAGCTTCTACCTGAACAAAATTAATGCAACTAAGGAAAAAGAGAAGTGGTTGACTGCAGAAAAAAAATCTTTGTATCACATATCTCTGATAATGGTTGATAGGTAAGAGACTCAGACAACTAACTGAAATAAATAAAACCAAAAGCCATTCCAAAATAAGTAAGTGCTCAAAGGATTCAAACAGTTCTTAAAAGATTTGTGGTCTATTAATAGCCATCTATAGGAATTCACCAAATTACTAATAATAAGACAAATGTAAAATAATCCTAAAGTTTTGCCACACAACTAGCAAAGTGACAAAGATGATAGGAGATGGGAATTTTCAGTATTGGAGTAATTTGGAAAAATAGGCACACTAATGTGTTGTTGGCAGAGCTGTGAATTGATCCAACCATTCTGGAAAGCAATTTGGAATGATGTGAATAGAGTGACTAAAATATCCATACTACCTGACCCAGCTCCTTCACTGCTTGGCCTATACCCCAATGAGGTCAGTGCCAAAAAGAACAGCTCCATGTACTGGGAAATATTTTTAGCAGCACTTTTTTTGTGGTAGCAAGGAAATGGCAACAAGGTCTATGCCCATCACAAATTGTGGTACATGAATGAAATATAATACTACTGTGCTTCAAGAACTGATTAACATGATTAATTCAGAGAAGCATGAGATGACTTATATGAAATGTTGCAAAGTAAAGTAAGTAGAATTTGGAAAATAAAATATTCAATGACTACAACTATGTCAACGGAAAGAACAGCAGTAAAACAGTTGAACTGAATGCTGCAGAGTTATAATAACCAGTTTTTGTTGTTGCTTAGTCAATTAGTCATGCCCTACTCTTTGTGATCCCATTTGGGGTTTTCTCGGCAAAGATACTGGAGTGGTTCACCATTTCCTTCTCCAGCTCATTTTACAGAAGAGGAAACTGAGGCAAACAGGGTTAAGGGACTTGCCCAGGGTCACACAGCTAGTAATCGTCTGAGGTTACATTTGAACTTAGGTCTTCCTGACTCCAAGAGCTAGTGCTCTGTGCCCTGCGGTGCCACCTGGCAACCTCCTGAGAAGGAATACAGGTGCTCAAAGGAGCATGAGTTAAGTAGCTTATTACCCACAGGCATACGCATGTAGCTCCGAGGAGATATGGGCTTATGGTGGGATGCATACCCCAATCAGTTCTGGATCTCTGTCCTTTTATCTGATTGTTGTTGCTGGGCAGATTTACATGCATCAAGTGGGAGGGTGACCTCCAGGACAGGGAAACAGCAGGTGTCCCAGACTATGACCCTCCCTGATTGATCACCAGGGCATTAGGAAAGTGTGCTAGCCTTGCATAGATGGATTAGATGAAGTTTGATAAACAGATTATGATCACGAGAATCTGGCATTCCTTGCCTAAGTGAAGCTGACTAAACCAGTTATCGAGTACATTAGGAACTTTGCTGTACCTAGGCTGATCACTGAGGGCCTAGCCAATTGGCCAATCCTCACAGCTGTCTTAATGTTACTCTTACACTGAGCTTTTCGCTAGTCTCTGTGGGAATATAAAGAGACATCGTCCCTGGCCGTGAACTGTTTACAGTCTAGTTGAAGAAATGAGAAATAGATATATAATGGGGCACCTGCTCAGGGAATGTGGGCCAGAGGTGTGGCATCTCTCCGAAGGAGAGCCTGCCTTGGGGAGAATAGAATGGTAAGATGAGTGCCTTGGAGAGACTGGTGCAAGTGGAGACATTCTGTACCTGGTTCCATTCAGCTAACCATGTGATGAAGAGGAGGCTCTTTAACTGGCTGCAGAGTCATTCCAAAAGGCCTGCCAATTTCATACTGCTCTTGGGGGAGCTTAGCAACCAGTGAAGGGAGCAAAGGCTCCCCAGGGCCCACCCTTCCAGAGTTGAGGTTTGCAGCCAGCAAATCAGTGATGCCTTGAGGAGCAAGGAATGACCAGCAGTAGCAGACAAGAGCTCGTCCAGCAGTGATATCTATTGCCTCTGGATGTGAATTTGGTGGGAATGACACTATGTAGGAATGCACCTAAATTGAGTTTATTCTCCACAGGGATGGAGGTAGTGTGGGAAAAGTATGCTCCTGAGGTATCAGTTATGGCAAGGGAGGGGGTGAGGGGTGGCTACTTATATTAAGACTTATATTTTGTTTTTGCTATATTTTAAAAATGAAAATCCCTATGTAAAAGCTACTGAATGTTAGGTGGTCAAATGGAACTGGGGCTCTAGTCACCCACCCCCCACAGCTGGTGGGGGCTAGAGTCAATGTTAGTGGAGAAGGGACACCCCACAAACCCCTCTGAGTACCTTGGATCCATGAGAGTTGATGTAGCAGGAATGAGTGGGCTGGAGTATCACTGTTATAGAGACATCAATCAATCAACAAGCATGTATTAAGCACCTACCACATGCTTACATGGTGCTAGGCTGGAATTACAAATTTAGAACAGCTCGTACCCTCAAGGAACTTACACTGAGGTACGTAAAAAGTTGGCACAATGAAAACATTTGCATGTATGTGACCTCAAGTGTGACTGATGATTGACTCATCTACGCACCAGGAAGTTCCTATGTACTCAGTAACTGGTTTAGTCAGTTTCCTTTAAGTAAGGTAAGGAATGCAAGGCTCTCCTGATCATAATCAGTTTAGCAAACTTGATATACATGTTATATACATATATCATGTATGTACTACATATATACATATAAACACACACACAAGGAGTGGCTAGGTGGCACAGTGGATAGAGTGCCAGCCTTGGAGTCAGAAGGACCTGAGTTCAAATCTGGTCTCAGACACTTGACAGTTACTAGCTGTGTGACCCTGGGCAAGTCACTTAACCCTGATTGCCTCACCAAAAAGCAAATAAACCCCAAAAAACAAACACACATACACACACACTGCAATTTGGAGACAGAACTCAATGACAGCTAGATGATATAGTAGATAGAGCATGGGACTTAGAGTCAAGAAGATCTGAGTTTGAATACTGCCTCAGATATTAATTAGCCATGTGATCTTGGGTTAGCTACTTATCCTTTCTCTGCCTCAGTTTCCTCAGATTTAAAGGGAGGATTCTAACAGTACCTACCTCTTAGAGTTGTTGTAAGGATCAAATGGGTTAATATTTGTAAAGCCCTTTATAAACCTTAAAGCGCTCCGTAAATACTGTCATTATTATGGATGCTGGTGAATGATAGGCTAGTCATCTGTTATCCCTCAGTTTCACTACATGACCAACCCACCTCATTTTCCAATCATACATTGATGGAATGTCCTTGATGCCGTGGTATCTTAAACCATTTATCATGAGCAAGTCACAATAGTATTCTGCACACTGCTTGTGCCATCCTGCACCTTTTTTATTCTTCTCTGGGTCACCAGCAGTTTTAATTCTTCTTTGGTCATGGATACAGACCTGAGGTTTTATCTTTGTGGGGAAATGTTCTTGTAGAAACACAGAACAACTAATTTTCCTCTATGATGCAATTAGCAGAGACGAATGCAGACCAACAATTATCCCGTAACATACAGTCTTAGAGAGTTGCCCAGAACACCGGTGGTCATATTTTGAGCATATCAGAGACACCACTTGCACCTAGGTCTTCTTAACTCCAAGACCACCCTACTGCTCCCGTGAGATCATGAATTTCAATGTTAAAAGATAAATAACAATACATGGTAGCCTGGGTCTTAATGCCAGATGAGTGGGACAGACAGTCTAACAATGCAACAGGAGATCAGAAGATGAAATGACAGTGATCAAGAGTGGTCAGAGAAGATTTTGCAGAGAAAAGATGAAATGTAAGCAGCAGGTAAGACTTGGAGAGAAAAGAAGAGAGCGTAACAGAGAACTGCTGAGCAAATGAGTGAAGGTCAAAATGTACCTTAAGGGTGAGTAACCTCTTTTCTTCCCACTGCTAGACTGAAGCTACATTGTCAAAGTTCATCAATGATCTTATTCTAACCCAATCCAAAAGCATTTTTCTTAATATTTATTCTCAAATTTCCAGGGCCAATCTCAAGGTCCAGGTCCTTGTTTCCTTTTTCCATGCCTCCCTTTGCATGCGCTTGGTGACCTGCATCCTGAATGTCCTTAGGCCTGGAAGGTGAGTCCACATTTAACCCCAATATGAATGCTCAGGGCCACTGTACACCTTGAGCCTTAGGCAGGGGTCAGGAGGAAATAAAGAATCCCACCTCAGTAATTCTCTCCTTCAACACTGAATTGCTTTTGCTATTAATCCTACCTCTAGCCTTGGAATAGCTGCTGCAGTGCATGTTAGTGAAGAAGAAAAGGACTGCTATGTACCAATGAGGGCACATTTAAAAGAAGATAATATGAATTTGTAGAGGACCCTGTAGCTTCTTACCCTTGTATCCCAAGCTGCTTCTGTATGGCCCCTAACCCAGGTTGCTCTGGTCCCCTGTTTGGATTCCTAGAATTGTGAATATACGGAACACTGAGAAAATACAAGCACCAACTGGTTCCAGGAACCGTGCTCCTAGTTCCGAGGAGAAATGGATGCATCAAACGCACTGGTGACTCCCTGCTGAGAGGTACAAAGATCTGTAGATCAGTCATGGCTGATCTGAAGGTGTGCTGTCTTGATGGAACATGTAGCCAAGATGTGTTAGAGACCCTGCTAGGGATTCATGAAAGCCATCAACTGTGTTCCCAAATTCTGCCAATTCATATAGGAACAAAGGTTGCAATTAGAGGGAAGCTGGTATCTATCTTTAATGGTTTGGGGGAACAGAGAGCATTTTCATCTCTTCTTCCAGCTGAAGGTGATGATTTTGGAAAAGAAGCTATAGAAAGTTAATAGCTAGCTTCTTGGTGGAGGCCCAAGCCTCCAAGTGGATTTGGCCTCATGGAGTACGGTTTATGAGATCAAAATGATGGGCTCCTAACAAAGGAAAGAGTATGTCCTCTTAAAATTGTGAGGAATGTGTATTGCAGGAGATTCACAGATCTGACTGAAAATGCTTTAAAACTGAAAGGTGGCATGACTTTCTCTTTTCACTGAAGAGGTGAGGGACCATGGGTGAAAAAATGTTGCATATGGTGTCAGGCACATTAAGTGTATTGATTAGTTTTCCTGAAGTAATTTTTAAATAAGAATCTTTGTTACAATTACTGCATAGGGGAAGTAGAGAGCTGTTAGAATCCTGCCTCTGGCACTTAGTAATTGTGTGATACTGGACAAGTCACTTAACCTCTCTCTACTTCAGTTTCTTCAACTGTGAAATGAGTATAATTTCACCTATCTCTCAGGGTTATTGTGAAGATCAAATGAGATATTGTTAGTAAAAACCTTAGCCCATTGTCTGGGACATGGTAGGTGCTTAATAAATGTTTCCTTCTTTCCTTCCTTCATCTGGAAATGGAATAGATGTGGTATAAATGCAAAAGTATCAATAAAACTTTAAAAATAAACTGAAACTTGTAAGGAGAGGAAAATGCCCAAAGCAATAATCTAGAAACTGTCAAGTATGAAAGGTGTGATATAAGGAAGATGGTGTTAGTGGTGCCTAGTTATTATCAAATGAAATTTACAGGAAATGGGCTCCCGGTAAGAGACAGAGTCTCATGAAGATAAGGAAGAATGTGCCTGGCCTTGGCAACAGAATCATTGGCATGATCAAGAGACCTTTAAACAGAAAACTTCCTTGTATTACACCATCCTTGCATTACAGGTATAAATTCAACTTGGTCACAGTAGATAAGCTTTTTATTGTGGTGGTGTATCCTGTTTATTAAAATTTTATTTGTGATTTTTGCACTTATGATTAAAATGACACTGGCTTATAATTTTTTTGGCATTGTGCTTGTTAGATTTTTGGGTTAACAATTTATTCATCTCATAAAATGAACCACAGAGGCTGTGAGCTGGGTAAGACAGACCACCTTCCCAAAGAGTTCAGTACCTGGCTTGTAGTCTTCTCTACCACAATACTTGGTCCTTTCCAATTCTGGTACAGAGGAAAAATGCTAAATTGATAACTAGAGGACCTGGTTTGAATTTTGACTATGCCATTCCCTATGTGACCCAAATCATTTAGCCTCTCTGTACCTCAGTTTCCTGTTCCATAAAATTAGGTGTTAAACCTTCCAGGTCGAAATTTACGAACCAGTACACCCTGTCTTCATACTTGAGGCATTCAATATGTACATTGATGTCTTCTCAAACACCATAGCTTCCCAGGTCATCAACTTTTTCAATTCCTGTTACCTATATCTTCAATCTACCTCAACCACTGGTGGGGATGGTCACATTTAAGATGTCACCTTCATGTACCTATAACTAGGCTATCTCTGCGATACTGAACTCTTCAGATACATCTTTTTTATCATAACCTCCTATGCTTCCGTTTGTCCTTCTATCTCACTCTTCCAAAGCCTATTCTTCATCCTTACTATGAGATTGTCTTTCCACCCTTTCCTGTTTTCCCAGTCTATCACCCCTGTTGTGATCTCCAGCATTTATTAAGTGTTGCCTATGTGCTAGACATCGTGCTAGGTTTGATGCTAAGGTTGGACATCTCAGTGGTATGCTATCTTCTACTCTTGAATTCCTTGCTCTCTTATCTTTTGCTGCTCATGCCACACCAACCCCCACCCTTATGTTAACCCCACCATTAGTCTTTGCCACTGTTACTCAGTTACTGCTGAATACTGATAGAGAAAGTCATCATTCTGACTGGGTCCTCTACAAATTCATATTATCTTCTTTCAAATGTATCCTCACTGGTAGATAGCCATCCTCTTCTTCACTAACACACACAGCAGCAGCTATTCCAGACTTTCTCTTCTGGCCTCAACTTCCTCATACTACTCCTCTGCTTCCCTATCAGAAGAGGACATCAACTCCATTACTGATAAAAGAGGCCAGCCATTGTGAACTCCACCTTTTCCTCTATAGAATACATCAAAATCAGAGGTTTAGCACAGGGACACTTTAAGTTTGCAAGATGCCCTAATCCCTGATATCCTCTGATCTTCACAACAACCCTGGGGGTAGTTAACCATTATTATTCTTATTTTTACAGATGAGCAAATTGAGGTTGAGAGAGGTTAACTGATTTGCCCATGGTCACCCAGCTAGTAAGTAACTGTACAATACTGGAACTTAGGCCATCCTGACTCTAAGTCCAGGACCCTATCCATCGCTCTGTCTCCCTATATAAGACATAGTCATTGCCTTCATGGAGTTCACAGTCTAGCAGGATTTATTGAAGGCTGTTAACAACCAGGTTCCATTCTGTTATTGACAGGAGAACAATACTAGTCACTAGCACTTCAGCGACTTTTATTAAAGCCAAATCATTTTATTGATACTTGTATTACATTTTCACTGGTCTATTTAGCTCTTTAAGAATTCTGCAGAAATTGGGGGCAGCTAGGTGGTGTAGTGGATAGAGCACTGGTTCTGGAGTCAAGGGGATCTGAGTTGAAATCTAGACTCAAGACACATAATATTTCCTAGCTGTGTGACTCTGGGCAAGTCACTTAACCCTAATTGCCTCCCCCCCAAAAAAAGAATTTTGTAGAAATCAATAATGTTTCATCATTATATTCCTGTGACCAAGATAAACTAATATGGCCTGGATTACAGTAAGATTAGGTGCATTCTGAGTTGGTTGTAAAGGTAAGAAAGTGTTGATTAGTGGGCTGATGTCACTTTGGAGTTGTTTCTACTACTGCTCCCTAAGGCTCTATCTTTGACCCTATTTCATTCAGTAATTTTATCAAGAACTTGAAGGGGAGACAAAGAATCCCAGGCTGCCAGGTTCACAATTTCTGACGTGGTTTAGGGGCATGCTGATAGCGTGCCTATGAAAATGTATAACCCCAAGAGTGAGAAGTAGGAGTTTTCTGTAACCATAAACTTAATAGGAACCAATTGTGTATGAACTCTTGGGTCAAAATAACTCTTGTTGCTCATAGACTCGAGTTCAAATTGTGGAGGATACACAATTTGATTGTAAATCACTATCTGCCTCAATTTTGTCTCCGTCCAGTTAGAACCTGGGAACTATTCAGCTGCTCAACATGCTAACAGACCAAAGCAAAGAACAGCATTGAACAAGAAAAACATTTAATTTGGATTGTTGAGTCTTCTCCCACTCTTTGGGACCCCATTTGGGGTTTTCTTGGGAAAGATACTGGAGTGGTTTGCCATTGTCCTTCTCCAGCTCATTTTACAGATGAGGAAATTGAGGCAAAGAGGGCTAAGTGAATTGCCCAGTCACACAGTTAGTAAATGTCTGAAGCTGGATCTGAACTCAGGAAGATGAGTCTGCCTGATTCCAAACCCAGTGCTCCATCCACTATGGCACCTAGCCGCCTTCTTAATTTGGACAGAAATTAATAGTAAAGTAACAAAAAACAATCAGCTATATTTCTGAATGAGTAGTTTTATTCCCTTTTCCTGGAGAGTAGTTTGGAACTCAAGCTCATAATTACAATAGGAAAGGCATGGACAAAGTCTCAGCAGCTTGAACGTATTCCTAGATGGGTCCCTGACTTGGCTTGACCTCAGCAAATGGCTATGTTGATGTTTGGCCAGTTTTCTGATCTCCTATTTTCATCCCTACACACATGATCTGCAATCTCTCTTTAAGTGGTTCCCAGTCACACTCTCTATGAAGCTCCCATTTTGGGTCACATCAGGTACTCAATACTTATCACTTCTTGGCCACTGTTGGCCAGAATATCTCATCATCTGTCTGCTCTGCTCCATGCAGGACTTGATGTTTAGAGTCCAATGATTAAAAAAAAAAAAATCCAAAAAAAACCCTGCTACTATTGCTACTTATTTAAAGAAAATTACATTGCTCTGCATGGTTACAAACCTGACAGCAAACTTCATTACTTTTTCATCTTCCCAGAACACTCATCTCCTGTCCATGATCATACATTTTGTGGGAAATGGAGTCCTTATCCTCTTCCAAGAAGCATTCATATTTGGGGAGCAGGCATCTTGGGAAATAGAGTCCTGTCACACCTCAGCTATGCCTGTCACATGTGACTTGGCTGCTTAAAAAGCTAACTTAATCTTAAGGCAAGTTAATAGAAGGACAATGTGCTGTTTATGGAAAATAAAAGTATTCTGTTCTAGCCAGACCAAATTTTAAGTATTGTGTTTGGTTTTTAATGCCACAGTATAGAAAGGGCATTGACAAACTAGAGAAGGGTGAAGTGTACCAATTTCTGTGTGGATACAGGCTTAAAAAAGTTTACTGTCTGCTAAGTGCTGGACTACGAACCAAAAAAGCAAGACAGACCCTTCTTTCATATTCTAATTAGAGGAGGCCACGTGTATAGGAGGTCATGTATAGGAGGTCTTAAAGGCATACCAGATGGAAAAGTTCTGTGACCTTTAGGGTGTGGTGGCAAAGCTGATGGTAAATGTCTTTAATTATGTCCACTGATAAAACCATCTCCAGCCTTGTTGTTGAACCATTTGACTAAGGGACTTTGGTGGGAAGAACATTCTTTTCTGGGTCTTCAGTAGCTGTGTTTGCTGCTAAGCAGACAGGCTATAGCACCTATAGCAGCAGCTGCCAGGTCATAACTCCACAAAGGGGGCACTGATATTCCCAAGGTTCTCGGGCTTACCTGCCTATTGGTGGCACTTACATAGGCTGCTCCCCTTGAACATAACTATGAGGCTAAGCTGGAAGCATCACTGGTGGTCTGAGTCGGGGGGGGGGGGGGAGTTGCCACTGTTATCTGGATTCATAACTCTGGGCTTTCTCTATTAGACCCTTGGAGAAGGTGATAGCTGAGAAGGTAGTAGTAATTTGGCCTTCCTGGCACATGCTGCTCCTGTTTCTCCTTCAGGGTACCTGGCTACTTCACCGAAACTGGCAAACTTTGCCTGCTGGTGGCCCTCCACAAGTGTTGCTTCCCTGGTTGCTGGCCACAAAGGTGGTGCTTGAAGAGGTCTGGGAGGGGAGGAGTCACTATTTCCAGGGCTCTTGGAACTAACTAGTGCACATCAGTAGCAATTGGCATTGGTGGTGGAGTGTATGACGGGTCCCTTCTCTGATTCCCTTTGATAATGGCTTAGGAAACCTGGGTAGAAACTACTCAGGGGGTGGGGAAGGTACTACTAATCCCAGTGCTTTTAGGATCAGGGTCCTGGCTATCTTAATTGGTATCTGAGGGGTGGTGGTCATTGAAATGTTGACAATGGTTAGGTTTGTTTGTTGTTTGAAATATCTACACTCTTTTTCTCTAGGTATCTAGTTGCTCTCTCTAATCTACATGCACCCATAAATGTATACATACACACATACATACATATCACAGTGTTTCAATTTCTAATGCAGAATGTACTACACATCATATCTTGTAATATTGTATGTGTACGCCACAATTACACAATACATTCCAGGAGAACAGGAGCTGTCTTATCTAAACTTTTTTTTTTTTAATCTTCCCTAATATCTAGAAGTGTTCTTTAGGCAGGTGGAACTTTATTGAATGAATGAATGAGTCCTGATTCTGCCATTTACTGACTGTGTGACTGCACAATTTTCTTATATCTTCTGGGCTTTAAGTTTCTTGCTCTCTTATATGCCTGCCTTGTTTACCTTAATAGTTTTCTTGTAAGGGTCAGGAAATGCGGGCAAAAGAACTTCAAAAACTACTTAGTACTCTGCCATTTTAATACTTTTCCGGTAGAAAGAACATGGTATCAGCGAAGGAGCACTAGATTTGTGAAACAGGAGACTTGGTTCTGGATTCCAGCTCTATTATTTATTAGTTATGATACCGGAAGGAACTCAGTTTTGCCACTCATAAAATAGGGATAATAGTTGCACTAACTCAAAGGCTTGTTGTGTGCAAAGTATTTTTTAAATTTGTAGATGCCATAGCAATGTGTTCTTACTCCAGTGTTCATATATAGCCATTTAGTGGCCGGCTTCCAGTTTCCCATACAATACTTTAAGTGATTATGAACTACCTGGACAGGTGTGACAGAAAAGCCTGAGGGCCTGCAATAGTTCTTTCTACATTTAACACACCCAATTTTCAAATTTTACAGCAGGATTTTTTAGAGAGTAGTCATGTAATAATCTAGGGCTGCCTTATATTGACAACAGTGCTATTGCCTATATTCTAACAGTTCGAATGCTGGTAAAATGTAGTCTTTTTATAACGTTGACAAAATCAGGCAATGGGCTTTGCTATCATCATTTCTGTTTATTTGTCTGCAGGTGAAAGTTGCAGCCCTTCATAATTTTCGGGGGTAAAAAGAGTGGGAATTCAAATTAGGCCTCTTTCACTTACGTCTGACACACATTCCTTGGATGCTTTCAAGCATAATCAGTTCAGGGGTCTCTAGAGTACCCGGCCGAGGGAGGGTGCTAACGAAGCTCGTGCTGAGTATTCGAGCTTAGCAGGCTGCCAGTTTCCCTTCCACTGATCCCACTGGCCAGCGACTTCGTGACCGGTCTCCAAAGTGCAGTCAATTCCATCTAGTCAGCAGTTTTGTGTCACGATACTACACCTGTAATTGGCATTCGGATCCCGCTGTCCTCCCCCCACCCCACCTCTAAGGTACGGAGGAACGGAGAGTACAACTCTTCATCTCCATTTTTGGAAGAAGAAGAAAAAAAAGTGTCCGGAGGCCAGTGGGGTAGGGTGAGCGGGCCGTGGGCAGGCTGACGTCTGGGTGCTGCCCAAAAGTAATTTGCATCCCTAGTGGACTTTGGTAATCCGCGGGGCGGGCGTAAAGGATCGTTGAAAGGATCTCGCTGCTTCCCTCATGGAGCAGCCCTAAGCCCAAGTCCCTTTCCCCGCCAGTTCCCTTCCCTCACCTCCCTGCGCGCCCCTGTACAGAACCGCTCTCCAGCCTACCAGCTTCCCGCGGGCCCTCCCGCCTTTTCTTCCACGCATCTCGCACTGACGCACGCCCCCTCCCCCCACTTCGCCCTTCCCCTTCACCCTTGACCCAGGCTTTCGCCCTGTGCTCTCGCCCCACCCCCCTTTTGACAGCCCCTCCCCTTCCCTCCACCCATGGCGCATGCTCCATGATGCGACCGGGCCCACATCCCAGGCCTCAGGCCTTACGGCCTCCTGGTGGCCAGCTAACGGCGGCGGAGGGAGGGGACCGTTCGCTTGGGAGTCTCAGCCCAGCTTATCTCCCTCCCTCCCCGCGTCCGTCCATCCACTGGGAACTGGGGTGGGCTGTGACCGTGGCGAGGGGGAGCCAGCCTTCCGGCCGCCTGTCCGTCGGTTCTGACTGAGGCTGAGGAGCGGGCCTAGTTGGGTACTGCTGGGCCCAGCTCGGGGCCTGTCCTCACTCCCCCACCTCCCTCAGCCTCGCTCCCATTGCAGCCCAGGCACCGCCTCTTCCGCCGGCTCCTGCAGGGTCTCCTTCCCGTGCGGCGGCGGGCTGTACGTCAGCGCTCCCCCGCTCGCCCGCGACACACTACCCCCCCCTCCTCTTCCTCCTCCTCCTCTTCCTCCTCCTCCTCCTCCTCCTCCTCTCCTCTCCTCCTCCTCCTTTCCTTCTCCTCCGCCCTCGCCCCCTCCCTCCCTCAGGCAGCAGCAGCAGCAGCCGCGGCAGCAGCAGCAGCACCAGCAGCAGCAGCAGCGGCGGCGGCGGCAGATCCCTCCCCAGCCATGGCCCTGTGAGGCAGCAGCACATGGCGGCCACAGCAGCCATGAGCGCCCCCCCGACTCATACAACTCCCCCCTAGACACCGCCGCCTGCCCGGCTCAGCCCCCGACGATCCAGCAGCCACCCACCCAGCCTAGCCCGCCCGCCCACCAGCCAACCGCCTCCAGCCGCCGCCGCCGCCGCCGCCGCCGCCGCCACCACCACCACCAAGGAAACCTCCGGCTCCTCACTCATCCTCCCCCGCCCCATTTACCAGCCGCCGCCGCCGCCACCACCACCACCGGAGACCGAAGGGGGGAGCTCCCGGGGAGGGAGGGAGGGAAGGAAGGGGACGGACACCAGCCCGCCCGCCAGTCCAGCCGAGTCGCCGCCGCCGCCACTGCCGCCGCTGCCGCCCGCCGGGCTGAGGGAGAGGAGCGGGCGAGGGGAGGGGGAAGGGCAACCTCCGCCCGCTGCCGCCGGCCGGCCTGCCCACTTCACCTCATCGCTGCCGCCGCCTCTCCTGCTCCTGCTCCCGCTCCTGCTCCTCCTCCCGCGCCGCCGCCGCCGCCGCCGCCGCCATGGGAGTCCAGGGCTTCCAGGATTACATCGAGAAACACTGCCCAAGCGCCGTGGTCCCGGTGGAGCTGCAGAAGCTGGCCCGGGGCAGCCTGGTGGGCGGCGGCCGCCAGCGGCCCCCCCAGACCCCGCTGCGCCTCCTCATCGACGCGGACAACTGCCTGCACCGTCTCTACGGCGGCTTCTACACGGACTGGGTGAGCGGCGGCCAGTGGAACCACATGCTGGGCTACCTGGCGGCCCTGGCCAAGGCCTGCTTCAACGGCAACATCGAGCTCTTCGTCTTCTTCAACGGGGCCTTGGAGAAGGCCCGGCTGCACGAGTGGGTGAAGCGCCAGGGCAACGAGCGCCAGACGGCCCAGCAGATCGTCAGCCACGTTCAGAACAAGGGGACCCCGCCGCCCAAGGTCTGGTTCCTGCCGCCCGTCTGCATGGCCCACTGCATCCGACTGGCCCTCATCCGCTTCCACATCAAGGTAAGGGCCCCCCGCCCCGGGGGGGCCCCTTCCCTGCCCCCACGCCCGCCCCTCCCCCACGCCTGGCACCACCGCTCCCTCCGGCTAGGCTCCGGACACCCCACCCCGCCTCGCTCCCCTGGCATCACAGCGCCCCCTCCTCTCCCTGGGCATCTGTGTACCATTGGCCCGCTTCGCCTCTCCTTTGCCAAGCTCCCCCTTGTTCCTTGGCATCTGAGCGCCCCCTCTCATCTCCCCTAGCATTGCCCCCCCCCGCCCTGGCCATGGCATCGACGTTGGCTCAGTGGCACCCACCCTGTCTGAGAGGGAACTTCCTGCCCCCAAAACGGGAGATGGATTTAATTGGCCCGAACGCCCGGGGTGGGGAGGACTTAGTGGTGGTGGTCTCCCGGGTGTCCTGGAGTTGAGCTGGTGGGGTTCGGGAAATCGCACCCCTTTCCCTCCTTCCCAGATCCGCAAAATGTCGCCCAAAATTGGCGTTGCTGGGGGCGGGGAGAGGGAGAGGAGACCGTGCCCAGGAGACTGGTATTTCGACGGAAAGTTTGCAGCGCTGGGCCGCGGAGGGGGTGGGGGGAGGGCCGTGAGCCGGGGCCCCCGGGAAGTGGAAGCTCGGGGCTGAGCGAACCAGATGAGAGGGCGCCTCCTGGAGAGAGTCCTGGAGCCGGGGCCTCCCGAGCCACCTC
>NW_020954598.1:3154846-3170518 GCF_900497805.2 Vombatus ursinus | reverse complement strand
TTTTTTTTTTTTTTTTTTTTTTTTTGCTTTGCATTGTAAATTAAGGCTTTCTCCCTCCAACTTCTTCCCCCCCTGGTGATGAGATACTGAATTTTTACTCAGACTTGTGTTTTGGAGAGGTTTGGAGGGACTTGGTAAAATAGGTTCTAAGCGAAAATGAATGCATTTCGGTGACATCAATTGTAATAAATCTCTTCTCCCCCTCCCCCACATCCCATTTTTTTGTGATGAACCTTTATCAACAAGGGTCGAGTTCTGTAGTTGTTAACTTTCTCTAATAGCAACAGGTTTTTCCTTGAAGAATAAAGATAATTTAGGCACAGCTTCTCAAAGCCACAGTAGAAAAGCTAAAGTTATATTAAATAGTGTTAAACGGCTTTGGTCCGTAAAAGTGGCTCACTAAATTGACTGTGCATGGTGACAGAATAAGTTAATTGTAGAACTCTGTTGCTTCAGATCCCAGAACCATATTGCTAGTTTAACTTTTTTCTCTTAAAAACAATACAATTTTGAAGCTTCTGTCAAATTTTTAAAAGTTGTAAATCATTTGAAAACCTTTAAAGTTAGATTTGCCAGTTTGTGCCATTATCTGTAAGAACTTGCAGGTGAAACCAGAAAGTATATTTTATATGCTTGATATGAAAGGAATGTGTGAAGCTAAGTCGTGTAATTCCGGAGAAACTCCTAAAGTGTGAAAAGTACGTATGAATGTGCAGAATCCTATCTTCTTTTTGCACAGTAAATATTCAGTGACCTTCGGAGTTGTGCACTGATCAGTAATCAGAGCTTACCAGTATCGGGCTTTCTGCTGCCTCTGGCAGACTTCACCCTCTGCTCCAACCAAAGCAGGAATTGAGGGGACGGAGCAGTTGCTGTAATGCTGATGCACAAAGTGGTGTCTTAAAGTTTTGTTTTTGATTTTTTTTTTTTTAGTGGAAATGAGCCCCATATTCTTGTTTTATTTTAGGAGTTCATCTGAGGCCGTACTTGGGTTCATTCACAACACCACTAACATTGTGGCCATTCTTTTATTTCGGCATGAAACTGAACTTTTAAGTTTTACAGATTTTTCACTGCTCAAATTAACTACCTCCATAAAATGTAAGGAGAGTTCAGACTAAAATGATAGCGGAAGTCCCACCTCCAGTCATAATGCTATTGGTGAAAGTGTTTTTTGAGTCTGTGGGTCGATGTATCCTGAGAAGTGATTGGCTCAAGGGAATAGGAAATGTACTGTGTATCACTACTGTTCATAAGTTACTTTGAGAGGCAAGAGCTGCAGTTTCAGCGTGTTTAAGGCTGAATTTTAGGTTGGGGCTTCTTGTAAAGGGAGTAAAGGAAGCAGTTTGCATGTTAGATGTGGTCATACTGCTGGAAGAAAATATAATACTATCAGAACATAGTTTTAAATTGGTTATTATTTCAGAATGTTATTTAGAAGATGGACAACCTATAGTAACTTCTACTTTGATAGTAAAGGCCCTTTCCTCATTTTTGCCTGGTAAAGCCATTGAAATTTTTCATGGAGTCCATTAGAGTAGCATTACCCTATCTTTTACTACTGAATTGTGAAAAATGATTTATTCGTTTCCCCACCAGTGCCCAGGATACAGTCTTGTTCAGAGTGGATAAACATCTACTTAATTGTGAAATTATTGTTAAATAATTGTCAGGTTAATAAGTGATTTTTGAAAATTAAGACTTACTGTTTCACATAAATCACCAAACACAAATATTATGAAGAAATACTATTAATAGACTTTAACACTATAAAAAACATACTCATTATGAAGATAAGCATAGTAATTGGTCACTTATATAGGAATCCCATCTGTCTGGAACGATGTTGATAAAAGACCTTTGAATAGTCAAAAGGGCCCTTCTTTGGAGTGGTCATGTCTTTGATTCATAGCAGAACCCCTTAGCCCCTTACCCAAATCCTATTTATTTTTCCTATAAATTTATTATATTCGGTAGAAGGTCAGCTCCTTGGTGGCAGTGATTTTCAAAAATTATTTGTATACATAGCACAGCACAGCACTATTTGAACATAAAAGGCACTTGGTAAGGCTTATCTGATTTGCCAGATTTTCTTATCTTCCCGAGAAGCTCAGCTCAAATTCCACCTCCTTCATATGATTCATTTCCTAATGTTCTTAACTACTAGTGCTTTCCCCAGTTACTTGGTTGTATTTTATATTTACTTATTTTAGCCCTTTCCCAATAGAATGTCAGCTGCTTTCGGGGAAAGGACTGTTTTATTTCTGTCTTTGTATGCCCAGTGTGGCTCACAGATAATAAATATGCATTGATTGATATTAGGAGAGTCTGACTATGTATACATCCATGTTTCCTCCCACCCCTGCAAAGAAGGGAAGGGAGAGGTGTTAATGTATATCTCTTCTTTGGAGAGAAGCCTGGTCATTATAATTGCTGAGCATTCAGTAGACTGTTTATGAAGGAAAGGAAGTATATGATACATTTTAGAAAGATTTCCATTAAAATTGGTTTTTGTAAATATTTTGGCACTTAGAAATAACTTTTGTTTCTTTGGAAAATGTACTTATGTAGATTAACTCTTTTCCCAAGGAAGCCAGGTGTGGCAGTGGAATCGAGTGCTGGACTGAAGTTAGGAAGACTTGAATTCAGATTTGGGCCTGGACCCTTCTAGCTGTGTGACCTTGGCCAAGTCACTTAACCTCTCTCTGCTTCAGTATAATGGAAATATTAATAGCACCTACCCTGAGGGTTTTTGTGAAAATAAAATGAAATAATATTTGTAAAGCATTTTGCAAACCTTAAAGCTCTGTAAAGTACTAGCTGTTACTGTAAATGAGGCCTTACAATAATAAAAATGTGCTAGTTTATTGGCTAACGCAAATGGAAGACTGCAGGGTTTTGTTTATTTTTTAACCTATTCAGTTTGACTACTCATCTGTGCTGAACTTGCACCTCAGAGTCCTCTTAGGCTTGGCCAGGGCCCCTATTGCACACCCGTTTAGAATACCCATGGCATTTCTTGAAGACACTTTCTCCATGGTCCCAGCTCCTCTATCCTCCAGTTTACATGTGGCCTTGGGCAAGTCAGCTGATTGTTCTGGACTTTGGTTTCCTCCTCTGTAAAGTGAAGAACTTGAGTGAGATTATCTTTCTAGCGCTAACACCAGAGACAGAGAAATTTAGATTTGAGTCCCAGTTCTGTTCCACCTTACTTGAATGGTCTTTTGGCAGCTCTCACTGTACCTCTTTGGGCCTGGTGTCCTTATCATTAAATGAGGGAATGGATTTTCTTTAAGGTCTCCTCTAGCTCCAAATACTATGATTCTATGAGGAATTGAAGTAAGGTCACCAACTTTTTCTGCTTAGCACTATTAAAAAGCCTAATCTGAATTTGGCTTTAGCTACTATAGAAGATGATCCCAATGCCTTGAGCTTCTTAATAACCTTTGAAACTTGAATGAATGGCTTGTTTTTATTTAGGCACTTTGGTATTAAATTATCCCAGGATCCTCATGTATAAATGTTGTCTTCAGTGTACTTGCTCCCAAACCTAATTTATAGGTGAGATAGTTTTAAAGTTGGGTCATTCCAAACTTTATATTGAATTTTTCCTGCATGTAAGTAGCATGTATGCTTTTTGTGCCCCTAAGTAGAGGGGTATGAGATTGATTAATGTGAACTAATGGTGTAAATACTACAAATTCCTTTTTTGGTGTGACCTTATTAGCAAAAGTTTATTATTAAATAATACCTTTCCTTTTGTATACTTACAGAACATAGGGAATTGGTGGTTCAAGAATTGATTGACCCATTCTGTTCTTTCGCAGCTGAGGAAACAGAAGGGTTATTTTTTTAAAGCAGCTTTTGTTAACTGAACTACATGAGTCATTTAAAGCTATATTTACATAAAAATTATTATTTAAAATCTTGAGCAACATCTATAGTCATTGAAAATAAATTGCATTTTTCCGTTTTATACTCAATAAGTTTAGCTACTTACAGGGTCAGAATAAATGCTTTGCTTAAATGTGATTCCCTTTCCTCAGGATTAGAACTCTGTATAGAAAAAGGGAACTCTGTAAAAACATGATTGAGAGAAGCTTAAAACATTTACATGAGGAAATACATTTGTATTTTTTATGTTTCTTCCTGAAGTGTTTAGCAAACAAAACTTAGGAAGAGTGGAGCAGGTTTTTACTGATTAATCTTTGGAAATCTATCAGAAACATTTTATGACACTAGTCCCTACTTATATTCTTTTTTCTCTCTCTCTAATCTTTAAAATTTTTTTTAATAATAATATTTTTTTCTCCTGTTACATGTAAAGACAATTTTTAACATTCATTAAAAAAATTTTTTTGTTTCCTTTTTTTTTTTTTTTTTTTTTTTTTTTTTTTTTTTTTGCTAGGCAATGGGGTTACCACTTGCCCAGGGTCATACAGCTAGTAAGTGTCAAGTGCCTGAGGCCAGATTTGAATCCTGACTCCAGAGCCGTTGCTCTATCCACTGTGCCACTTAACTGCCCCATTTAAAAAAAAATTTTGAGTTTCAAATTCTCTTCCTTCCCTCCTTCTCCTCTCTCCCTGGGGCAGGTAAGCAGTTTTATATTGGTTATAAATGTGTGCAAAACGTATTTCCATATTAGTCATGTTGTGAAAGAAGATACAGACCAAAAAAGAAAAAAAAAAAACACTAAAAAAAAAAGTGAAAGGGCAGCTAGGTGGTGCTGTGGATAAAGCACTGACCCTGGAGTCAGGAGGACCTGAGTTCAAATGTGGCCTCAGACACTTGACACTTATTAGCTCTATGACCCTGGGCAAATCACTTAACCACATTGCCTAGCTAAAATAATAATAATTATAAAGTGAAAAATAATATGCTTTGATCTCTATTCAGACTCCCATCAGTTCTTTCTCTGGAAGTAGAAAGCGTTTTTCATCATGAGTCATTTGTAATTGTCTGAGATTGTATTGTTGAGAATAGCTAAGTCATTCACAGTTGATCATTGTACAATATTGCTGTTACTGCTGTACAGTGTTGTCTTGGTTCTGCTCACTTCACTTTGCATCAATTCACACAAATCTTTCCAGGTTTTTCTGAAATCATTCTGTTCATCATTTCTTAAAGCACATGGTATTCCATCACAGTCACATACCACAATTTGTTCAGCCATTCACCAGTTGATGGGCATCCTCTCAATTTCCAATTCTTTGTCACCGCCAAAAGAATGCTATGAATATTTTTGTACAAATAGATCCTTTTCCTTTTTTTTTTTTTTTAAATCTCTTTGGGATACAGACTTAAAAGTGATATTTCTGGGGCAAAGGGTATGCACAGTTTTGATAGGCTTTTGGGCATAGCTCCAGATTGGTTTCCGTACTGTTTGGATCAGTTCATAACTCCAGCAGTACTGTCCCAATTTTCCTACCTCTGCTCCAACATTTATCATTTTCCTTTCTGTTTCACTAACCAATCTGAGGTGGTACCTCATAGTTTTGTTTTTTTTTTAATTTGCATTTTGCTAATCAGTAGTGATTTAGAGCATTTCTTCAGATGACTATAGATAGCTTTGATTTCTACTTCTGAAAACTGCCTGTTTATATCCTTTGGTCATTTATCAATTGTCTTGTAGGTCTTGTATTCTTATAAATTTCACTCAGTTCTCTATACGTTTGAGAAATGATGCCTTTATCAGAGGCAATTGGCGTAATCTTTACCTTATTCTTCAGAATTACATAAATGTTTTAGTTTCTCTGAGAATTCACAGCCCACAGTTTAAGAAATTCTAAGGATTTGACTCTAGCCTAGTCCTGTTTACAGTGCATGTATGCCAGGAACTTGTGAGTAGCATCCATGCCTACTTGAGTTTGGGATTCTTGGAAGCTTTTTCATGATCTGCTGATTGTATTTTTTTTTTCTTGTTTTAAATCCTATATGTCGTTTGAGTAATTCAGCCTCTCAGTGCTTCAGTTTCCCAATCTGTAAAATGAGAAAATTGGATGAGAGTACCTCTAATGGAACTGTGTAGTTCCGTAAGATCCTATGGTCATCCATTAAATACCTCCTCTTATTCTTCATGACACAAAAGTGACATGGCTAAGCTTTATGCTAGTCAAGTGCAAGTTGATCCTACCAAACTAGATAGGCTTAGAGTGGGTTCTATTGATGGATTGTGTCTGTTGTGGGAGGACAACACTAGAGCATTTAGAGAGACTCAATCCAGTGGTGGAAATTGCCATGAAAATGATTGGTAAGGAGTAGAGAGGTTCTGTTCAGTGTTAGTAGCTATACCCATGGGAAAATCTTTTTGAAGTATTGGGATCATATAGTAAATATTTGACAAGAGATATTCTAGGAAGACAGTCAGAAAAAGATAGGGTAAGGAGAGACAGTGGGATGTAGTAGATAGCGCTGTAGCCTTAGTGTCCAGCCTTTGACGTAATACTTTGTGTGACTGTGGACAAGAAAGTTATTTAATCTCTTTGTTTCCTAAGTAATTCTTTTTTTAAAAAGTCAGTCCTTTATTTTATTTTCACTGCTGCAGAGTCCTGTTTACTCATTTGTATTAATTTTTTTCAGTGAACAAACATTTTGGAAAATTAATCTCTCCTTCCAGTACTCTTCTTCATTGAGAGTGAAAACAAAAAGAAAAAAAAGTCCTTAATACATAGCTGCATTGTCTAGCAAAACTAGTTTACACATTAACCATGTCTGAAATTCATCACCTTTCTATCAAGTAACTTGTTTCATCTTCATTCTTTTGGATTTGTGATTTATCAGTGCTTTGATTAGAGTTTTAAAATCTTTGAAAGTTATGTTTCTCTACATTGTTCTCAGTGTTCTGCTTCTGCTCACTTTACTCTGCATCAGTTCATAGAGGCCTTACCCCAGTGTCCTCTGAAACTGATCGTTTATTTTTTATGGCACAATAACATTTCATTATATTAACATTCCACAGTTTGTTTTGCCATTCTCCAATAGAAGTACATTCTTTTAGTTTCCAATTTTTGGCTAACATGAAAAGAGCTGCTATGAATGTTTTTATACATATAGATCCTCTTCCTCTTCCCTCTGGTCATAGACCTAGCAGTGGTATAGCTGGATAAAAGGGTATGCACAGTTAGGTCACTTTCTGGTTATAGTTATAAATTGCTTTCTAGGATGACTGGACCGTTTTAGAGCTTCACTTAGCAGCACACTAGTGTCCCTATTTTCCCACAGCCCATCTACCGTTTATCATTTTCCTCTTTTGCAGTCTGACAGGTGTGAGGTAAAACCTTTAAGTTTTTAAAATTTGCATTTCTCTAATTATTAGTGATTTGGGGCATTTTTTCGTATGATTGTTGATAAATTGGATTTTTTTTTCTTTGAAAACTTCCTGTTCTTTTGAACCCTTTGACCATTTATTTATTAGGGAATGGCTTTTATTCATAAGTATTTGAATTAGTGTCTATATATCTTGGATATGAGACTTAGAGAAACTTGCAGTAAATATTTTTTCCCAGTTACTTCTAATACTTCATCTTCTGTAATGCCCTCATTTTTACAAACGAGGAAACTGAGACCCAGAGAGTTTGTCACTTATCTAGAGTGAAATGGGTAGCAAATTGCAAAGCCAGGATATGAACTCAGTTCCTCAGACTGCAAATGAGTTAATATATGTAAAAAGCTTTCCAATAGTGCTAAATGAATGCTACCAGTACCACCGCCATGTTTTTCGTACTGTACTGGGCTGCTCCAGCTCTGTTTTTCTTCACCTTCAAAAGTTGCTGGATTTATGGCATTTTGAATTATTTAGTCTTGTTTTTTCCCCCCAAGTATTGGTGTTTTTTTTTCAATACTCAAGAATATTTTAGTTAAAACATTTGTATAGACATAATACAATTCTTCTGTAATTTCATAAATATGTTTATGGTTAAAATTCTTACCAGTTGTCTCTACGTTTTAAAGGATTGTGATGTTTCCTTTTATTCACCTCCATATTCTATAGTTCTGTAGTTTTATAAAAGTATTCTACAGTCCAGCACATTATTGACCAAAATCCTGTCATGCTGCTGGTACATGATAAATTTAATATGAAACAAAGCTATAAGCAAGTATAAAAACCTGAATATTTGTGACTGAAAGTTAGGTTAAAAGTTACAATATCATTCACAATTAAGACTTTTGATTTTATTGCTGCTTCATGTTCAGACCAACTGTAAACCGTTTCTAACTAAATCACTATCACACCTTTTTTATTCATGAGGTACTTTGTCATTGTCTCCTACTGGTTTTCTCTGACGTGAAACATTTATTTAGTATTTTCTCTATGCCGAATACTGTTGTAGTTTCAGAGGATTCAGAAACAAATGGGAAGAGTTGATGCTGTCATCATTAGTGCTCTGCTTCAAAGAATGGATCTGGAAATTGTACGACGTAGACTTTTTAGATGGATCTATAGATATCATGTAGTCCAATCCTCAGAGAGGATGTGATTTCCTTGACTTCACTCAGTGGAGCAGGAGCTCCAGAAGGAGCCACACTTTGGGCTGAAGCTTGTCCAGTTTCCTCAAGATTTCTTGTGTTCCACTATCCCTACTTACTTCAGACTGAATGTTTCTAGGCATCATACCTAGAGCATTGATTTAAACTTGATAGTGAATTATTGGCCAAGGAGATGGTTATAGTCCATAATTTGGAATGATGACTCTGTTACTTAGAAACACAAACCTTTTGGACCTATAGTTAGTTGGTGTTTTGGAAATGGTTTTAGAATGAGTAAAATTATTTAATAATATATTTGAGGTTCAGGTGACACAGGTAATAAAATGTTAACTTGGAAATTGGGAAGAATTGTTTGAATCCTGCCTTAGACACTTACTAGCTACATGATTCTGGGCAAGTCACTTAATCTCCCTCAGCCTCAATTTCCTCATCTGTCAAATGGGACTAATAATAGCACTTACCTCAGAGGGCTGCTCTAAGGCTGAAATAAGTATATAAAGCACTTTGCAAGCCTAAAAGTGCTATATAAATCCTACCTGTTCTTATTATCCTTAGGTTAGTATAGGGCCAATGTGATTGGGGTGTTGGCGTTTGAGAGAATTAACATTGAAAGAATATTCAACCAATCCAGACTATTGGAGGGCTTTAGGTTTGATAGACTACTCAAATTACACATTTTTCACCTGTGACAACACTAAACTTTTTAATAAAATACATGTTTTCCAACTTTTTTTAAATGGTAGAGTTGGTGAGCACAAATTTTAAGTTCAGTAAATGGGCTAGACAGCTACTGGCAGTTAACATTGAGTTTTGGTTTCTAAGTCTCTAAAATGTCGATATCACTTTCATTGTTATCATCATTTATACAGAACTTTAAGGTTTACAGAGCACTTTACGAATGTCTCATTTTATCCTCACAACAACCCTCAGAAGTAAGTGCTCTTACTATCCACGTTTTACAGATGAGGAAACTGAGGTTTAGGGAGATTAAGTGATTTGCCCACGGTCTCACAGGTTGTGTTTGAAGCAAGTCAGGTCACCCTGACTCCAGGTCCAGGACTATTCATTTCAACACCTAGCTGCCTCTATTAAGTATCATGTATAATATCAAATATTTGAGATCCTTGTGAAAGATGACTTATGTCACTTTATGTCACTTATTGGGCTGTCAGAGGATCAGAATAGTTTACCAAGTAAGTATAGTGCTCAACATGAATACTAAAGTTTTCTTATGGTTTTAATAGTGATGCTTTTTTGTTTTAACTTCGGTTGTTGTTCATTTATGACTGACTTCATGACTCCATGGACCACATAGCATGCCAATACTGTCCATGGGTTTTTCTTGCGAACGTACTAGAGTGGTTTGCCATTTTTTTCTCCAGTGGATTAAGGCAAACAGAGAAAGTGACTGCCCAGGGTCATACAGCTTGTAAGTGTCTGAGACCAAATTTGAACCCAGGTCTTTAATTTTAGGGCCAGAGTAATATTAATTTTTGAGGAATAAATAGATGAGAGGCTTCTTTGGTTGTGAACTTTGCTTCTCAGGGAGGGTATGTTTCACATTCAAATATATTACTAATATATGTCATGGCATATATAAATTAACCTTTTTCTAAACCTTACCATGAAGTCGTCTTCTTAATTGGGGTTGACTTTTTATATTCCCAAGTTGGGAGGGGAAGGACAAGAACTGCACTGGAAATTGATTGCCAGTTATTAGCACCTACTTATGAAGTGAATAAACTCTGTTAGCCATTTATCTCCCTTTGGAAATAGGATTATAGGTCAAAGCCTGAATTTTTGTATAGAAAAATGCATGTTGACTTGTATTTAATGTTGATTTATGCCTTCAGCATATGGTAGCTATCTAAAGGGGATGCATTGTATTAGTCCCTAGGTTTGGTATATCACTGTTCTAAACAAAAGCATATATGCATAGGTATAAGAATGGTATTTACAACATGGTGGGCACTTTATAAAAAAACAGTCCCTCTTTTCACACAGCTTAAATGTGTTTGAATGCACTGGTGCTGCTTACCTAGTCTGTGCCTGTCGCACTAACTGGCTATAAATGTGAGCTCCTTCAGGGCAGGGACTATTTGCCCCTTTTTTTGTATACTAGTGTGGTATATAATAAGCACTTATTAAGTGCTTGTTGACTGACTAAATACTGAAGTGTTTTTATTTTGGAGGGGGAGAAAGTTCTAAATTTAATTTAGGTCTCAGTTATTTTTAAACATTAGTAAATAATTATGTTTATAGAGTTTTAAGATGTATTTGAGGATCTGGATCCTAAGAGAAGGAAGAAACTTTTTATATTAATGTTCCCAAGAATGATGAAGTAGAACCACAGATGCTATCTCCTCAGATTATCTAGTGAGTGGCAGAGGAAAAAGAGGAGGGGGAGAAGAAAGAAGAATAGTTGGTGATTTCTTACTCAAGGTTCTTGAGGGGACCCTTGGTAAATCTGATAACAATAATAGAGAGATTCGTTATCTGTCTGGGACATGTATCTGCTACATAACAGAACTTTCAAAGACTTACTTGAAAGCGGGATAACAACTCCTGACATCTGGTGATTTGTGTGGGCACAAATGACACATTGAGAAGGAACCTAAAAAGTATTCACAGTGATTATTATGATGAGCAAGGAACTGAGACCACAGAGGCACAGGTTGTGTTTTCCTCCCTGTTTGCCTCCAGTGAAAGAAAGGGATAACAGAGAAAAATTATTTTGGGAAGTAAACAGCTACTTAAGAAAGTGGTATCTGAGAGTGAGATTTGGATTTCTGGCTCAAATTTTACAATACAATACTGACAGGTTCCTGGCTAGAGATAGTTTACGCTTAAAACAAAGGTCAGTGAGAATGTGTTGTCAGGTGTCATAGTATTTAAGCTAAAATACTGTATGTGAGGGAATGAAAAGACTGCCTTTGTATATCCCTCATAGTTTTGGATGTAAAGAGTAGCCACAGAGAAAGAAGCAGAATTAGTAGCTGGGATATCAATAAATTCATAGAAGACAAAATCCAAGAAAGGAGCCCTTCAAAGCTCCTCAGGTATCGATACAACAAATGCAGAGTTTAGGGAACAGGAGGAAGTAGAGGACATACCACAAGAGGGCACATTTGACTGAGCCCATATCACTGAGGCTTGGTGGAGTGAATCCCATGACTGGACTGTGGTTCTGGATGAGCACACTTTAATCACACGAAACAGGATAGGTGAAAGAGGGGATAGAGTAGCATTGCATATTGAGAAGATACATTCATGTTAAGAAGTCCAAGCACCAGAGGAGAGAAACAAAAGAAAGTATTTCTTTGAAGGTCAAGTAGAGGAGAAATGACTTTCTCATTGGTATATTTTATAGACTGTTTGGACCAAAAGGGAAAATAGATGAGTTGGGAGACAGATTACAAGTCTGACCTAGAAGTATGATGTAGTAGTGATGGAGAACTTTAATTAACATGTACTGCTGCAGGTTCTCTTTCTTTCTGTCGCCACATCTTCTCCCCTGCCCCTTTCCCTATTCTGCCACCTGTCCCCTATCTCAATTAAGAAAAAAGGCAGAACAGATAACTTTTTTGACTTAGTGATAATTTCATCCTTCAAAAAGTGGAGGAATTAATAAGGGGAAATTCTATTTTGGATCTGATTCTCACTATTAGGAGGTACAGGTTGCTAGGGTGTAAATAATGAAAATCTTGGTGGGAAGAGTGTGATAATTGCATCTTAGAGTTTGTGCTAGAATAATAGAAGGAATTTAGGTACAGTCACATTGTCTGACATGTTAGCAGTTTAAGTCATCAAGCATTTATTAAATTCTTACTATGAGCCAGGCACCTTATTAAGTACTAGGGATGCAAACACAAGCCTCTGCTCTCAAAGAACTTACATTCTAATAGGAAAAGATGACACATAAAACAGATTTGAAGAATTAGGGTTTGATGGGCAGGGAAGGTACCCTCAGGGGGGATGGAGTAAAGTGTAGTCAAAAACAGATCTAGGAGAAGAAGGCAAGGTGACTGTTTGGGAGCTCCCTCAAAATGGAGGTTTCAGGAGGAACTCATCATTGGAAAAAGGGTTCCATAGAAGTGGAGAAATTTACCAGGATGAGAAGGCAACTGAGGCATGGTGGCAAAATCCAAAGAGTCAGGATATCTGGGAGAATAAAGTAATCCTTGATTTTGGGAAAGTATGATTCTGTTAAGTCAAATGATTCAGGAGAAGTCAACTTAGTAAGAATTGGAGGTGCTCAAGAATGAAATTCCAAAAATGCAAAGGGAAACAATTATGATATGAAAGAAAGTGGGATTTCTTTTTAGATATTAATATGGATGCATAGGAAACTCATCAATCAGCACAGATTTTAGAAAGAAATGTACAGAAGATGGAACCAAGATGAGGTAATAGAATTAGTATGTGTGTTGCATAGTCCTGTAAAGATTATATCAGGAAAGTTAAAACTCTGGAAAGATCTGAGGCTGATGAGAGGAGCAGTGAGTGTTTTGTTTTGTTTTGTTTTGTTTTTCTATTTTGAGAATAAGAAGAGGATCAAGAAATCATAAGACCTTTGCTTGGGGCAGATAAAGTGTTGAACTGCTCGGTTCTTTTTTATTCTCCTTTTCTTTGCAAAGGAGAATGACTTTTACTTAGAGAATGACAGAATAAAAAATGATTAATAGAGAATTTCTACCTAAGAGAAGGAAGATCTAGTAGGAGAGCACTCAGATGCTCTTGATGAATTCAGTTACCTCACCCAGAGGAGCTGTGTATCAATCCGCTGGCCCTCAAAGACCTGGCAGATGAGGTGGTTGAGCTACTGTTGGTGATGTTTGCAAGGTCAAGGGAAACCAGATTGGAAAAGAGTAGCCTAATTTTCAAAAATGGGATGAAAAAAGCATTAACTAGCCTTAGGCCAGTGAGCTTGACAAAGAGCCAGCATGATCTCATCAAGAATAAGTCCCATCAGACAAACTTTGTTTTCATTTTTTTTTTCTGTTTTGGACAGGATTATTATTCTCATAGATGGAAGAATACTGTGATTATAGTTTACCTTGATTTGAATAAAGCTGGTGATAAAGTATTTTAACAAACTATTTTTGTGGAGAAAATATAGAGAGATAAATTAGCTGATACAGTCAGATTCAGAACCAGTTGGATGACCAGACTTAAATAGTAGCCCTTCTTGGGTCAGTGTCAGTCTGTCAGGAGTACCCCAGGATTCTATGCTTAACTCTTTGCTATTTAACATTTTAATCAGTGATTTGGATAAATGCATTCATGGAATGTTAATCAACTTTGCATATGACATAAAGCTGGGAGGGATAGCTAACTGTGAAGGGCTATGGAAGGATTCAAAAGGTTCTTTTTTTTTTTTTCCCCAAAAGGTTCTCTAAAAGCTAGAGCATTGGGCTTGATCTAATAAGATGACATTCAGTAGAGATAAATGTAAAGTCTTGCACTTGAGTCTAAAAAAATCAACCTAAGAGTGGGTAGAGAGCTGTTTTGAAAAGATATGGAGGCTTTAGTGGACAGCAAGCATAATAGGAGTCAGCAGCAAAATGTGGCAGCTAAAAAAGCTTAATGTAATTTTTTACTGCTTTCAGAAGCTTACATAGCTTCTGGTACTAGGAATATGATAATACCATTGCCATACTTCATCTGGAGTATTATTTTCAGTTCTGAGCACCATGGCTTAAGGAGATCATTGATATGCTGGAGTGTACAGAGGATAACAGCTGGGATGATGAAGGCCCTTGGGTCCATGATACATGAGGATATTTTGAAGGAGTTGTATATGCTTAGTCTCAAAAAGAGAAGACTTGAGGGACAAGATAGCTGTGTTCAAGTATTTGAAGGGTTGTCATGTGGAAGAAAGATGATATTAAATTAAATGGCCATAGAGGGCAGACAACCCAGACACAATTGGTGCAAGTTGCAAAGAGGCAAACTTTTAGATTAGAGGCATTAGAGCTGTCCAAAAGTGAATTGGGCCTCTTCTGGAGGTAGAGGATTTCCCCCTTCTTTGGAGATCTTAAAGCAGAGACTTGACTACTTGTTGAGTATCCATTTTATTCTATCTTAATTATATTCAATTTTTGGTTCTTTCTACTTCAGTTGTAGTCCTTATAACATTGTTTTCTTGGTTCTGCTTACTTTACCCTGCTTCTGTTCATGGAAGTCTTCCCATGCTTGTTTGAATTTTTTGTATTCATTGTTTCTTATTGCACTGTAATATTGCATTACATTTGTATATGTCAGTTTGTTTGGCCATCCTCTAGTTGTTGGGTATCCAATTTTCCCTCCAGTTCTCTCTCTTACTGTCATAACAAATATTACTCTGACTATTTTGGTGTGTATGGGACCTTTAATTCTATCTTTTGACCTCTTTGTGGTCTCTTTCTACCAGTGGGGTCTCTGGGTCAAAGGGTGTGGATATTTCATTCACTTTTTAAGCATAGTTCCAAGTTCCTTTTCAGAAAGCAGTGGTTGAACCAATTCACATCTCCATCAAAAATGTGTGAATCTTTGTGTCTTTCCAAAATCCCTCCAAAAAGTATTATTATCTTTTGTCATCTTTGCCAACTTTCTGTGTATCACTTCTGTGAAGCGACACTTCGGAATTGCTTTAGTGTGCATTTCTTATTAGTGATTTAGATAATTCTTTCTAAAGCAGGGATTCTTAACTTCTTGTGTCAGCTGACCTCTCTGGAAGTCTGTTGAAACCTGTGGCTTCCTCAAAACAGTGTTCTGTTGTCTTCATTTATAATTAAATGAGTGCTAAATTTGAGAACTGTATATTAGTATTCTTTGGCCACTTGATGGGGAATGGCTCTTGATCTTATATCTCACTTGTCTATCAGACTTTTCTCAGAGATGCTTGATGCAAAGATTTTTCCCTCTAATCATAGCTTCCCTTATCTTAGTTGCATTGATTTGATTTTGTTAGTGCAAAAGCTTTTCAATTTCATATAATCAGAATTATCTATCTTCTGTTTTGTGATGTGTACCGGCTGCGCCGACCACTCCTCCTATAAGGAGCAGGCTGCCAGAGTCATACTCACTCTCGAGTCTTCGGTCCTCAGCTGGATAAACACACAGAGACGAGCCATCGGGAGGCGCCAACACCAGAGCTTTATCCAGGCCATCACAGCAAGCCCAAGCAGCAAGGTCAGAGCAACA
>NW_020954598.1:3154594-3154678 GCF_900497805.2 Vombatus ursinus | reverse complement strand
AGGAAGGAGGCATCTGGGGTCAGTGCTACACAAAGGGACCCAGGAAGTCAGGAAGGTCACGGGAAGGAGGCTTCTGGGGTTGAT
>NW_020954598.1:3122973-3154445 GCF_900497805.2 Vombatus ursinus | reverse complement strand
CTCTTGCCACAGCGCCCAACTGGCAACTGCCAACATCAGACAGTCCCTTACAGTGATGTTTCTCTTGCTTGTTTGGTTAAGAGCTTGATCCTTAGCCATAGCTGTGAAGGATACTTGATTTGGGTCTCTTCTGAATTTTATATTCTTCTTATATTATGGTTGCTTATCATTTTGAACTTAATGTAGTATTTTAAGTTGTTGGTTTAACTGTAATTTATGCCACACTGGTTCTGGGCTCAGTAGTTCTTGTTCTTATAGACTAGTCTCAGCTCTTATCTTCCTTGACCTTCCTTCAGCTTTTGACCTAATTGACCACCTCTCTCTTACTCATTCCTTGACTTCTCTGACACCGTTCTTCTCAATATCCTTTGCTTGCCTGTCATAAATTTCTCACTTTCTAGGTAGGCTTGGGTGCCTTGGCTCAATCCAGGGTTGACTTTTCTCTCTAGACATCTCTCTTGGTGGTCCCATTGACTCCCATGGGTGCTGTTATCTCCTTGTTGCCTCTTTATCCATTTCCTTGTCCTGACATTATAGGGCCTCCACAGTGTTGCTCCATCCTCTAGCTTTATTTCATTTTACTCCCTTTCATCTACTTTGTTACAGTTAAATTTGGCTTATTCTTCCCTGGTTAACATGCCATCTTTTTGCTTTTATATAAGCTGTCTACCATGCATGGAATATACTTCCTCTTCATTGCTGCATGTTAGATTCCTCAAAGGTAATGTGGTTAAGTAGAGTGTAGGACTTACATTCTAAGATAGGATTCTATTCAGGATAAGTATAGGTCCTGATTGATGTTTTTTAGCTATGTGAACATGGGCAAATTACTTTATTTCTCTCTGCCTCAGTTTACAGAACAATATTGTTCTGTAAAATGGAGATAGTACCTGTAACACTTCACAGGGTTGTTAGGATCAAATGATATGTCTAAGTATATTTAAAACTGTAGTTCTTGTAGTACTGTATAGATGTTATCTAATATATATCATCTTTTTGTCAAAGCTTAGCCTTTCTTCATTCTCCAGTTGCTAGTACTTCCTTTTTCAAATTATCTTATATTATCCTTTTTGGTCTACATGTGTTTTAGTTCCCTGTAAACTTTCTGAGGGCAATGACTATTTTGTTTTTGTTTTTGCATCTGTTTTAATATTTTATAAATAGTAGGTACTTTATGGTGACTTGAAATCAATAAATACAGAGGTGGAATGGCTATGATTAGCATGCTAGTTTATGGAAGTAACTTTACCTGGGACCAGCCATTAGAAAAAAATTTTTGGAAGTTTTTGTGGGAATGCCTTAAACACATCAGCTACCTCACCTTTTTTTGGTAGGGAAAGGAAAGGGACATAGAAGTGTTTTCTCTGCTGCCTTTCCTGATGATTCCTGTATCAGTTTGATTTTTTTTCATACAGGGAAGTTACGTCTGTCATGTAAGAACTGAGAGCTAAAGCATACTGGACATTTCTTTATTGAAGTTTCATTTCCTTTCCTGCAGAGTAGAATAATAACCTCATAAAGTTACTGGTAGTATAGTAGGCCTCAGGAATTAACCAGAGCCAAGTTGGCTCTTAGAACTACCTAGATTAATATTACCCAGTCCATCATTTTATAGATGGGAAAACTGAGGTCCAATGAGGTTGAGTGACTTAAACTGGCAATAAGTAGCAGAACCAGGCTTTGGACCCATGTCTGCTGACTCCAAATCAATTGTTCTATTATATTTTACTATCTATTATATTGCCTCCCATTAAAAATGCAAATAATTTAGTTTCTATAACGTTTAGAAGGATCAAAGGTGGAAAGACTTGTTTTCTATTACTTTTTAAAACTGTAAGAGTAATATTGTTATATTACTTCTTTTTAATTAAGTTGCCTATGTCTTTCATCTCTCTGGGAATGACTTAAAATTGATATTCTAAAATAGGGGTGGGGGAACCTGTAGCCTTCTAGGTCCTCAAGTGAGGCCCTTTGACTGAATCTAAATTTCACAAAACAATCTCTTAATAAAAGGATTTGTTCTGTAAAACTTGGACTGAATCTAAACTTCACAGAACAAATCCCCTTAATAAAAGGATTTGTTCTGTAAAACTTGGACTCAGTCAAAGGGCCACACTTGAGGACCTAGAGGGCCACATGTGGCCTCAAGGCTACAGGTTCCCCACCCCTGTTCTAAAGCTATTATAGCTGATGCATTAAAAACCTGGGTAAACTGGTAACTGGGAATCTTTTTTTTTTCCTTTTTGGTTAGGCAATCAGGGTTAAGTGACTTGACCAGGGTCACACAGCTAGTTAATTTGTCTGAGCCCAGATTTGAGCTCAGGTCCTCCTGACTCCCAAGGCTGGAACTCTATGCACTGCGCCACCTAGCGGCCCCCTGGTAACTGGATCTTAAACTCTGGTTTTATCTTTTCAAATATATCTTGTGCCTGGTTAATTCCTGCCCCCGGAGAGAGTGACATAAGCGTATCACTTGAACTTGGAAATTCTTAGCTACAGTAGATCTAAAACTGATAAGGTGTCTGTCTGCACTAACTCTGACATCAATATGGTGAGCCCTCTGGAGCAGGGTGGCCACCAGGTTGTCTAAGGAGGGGCAAACTGGCCCAAGTTAGAAATGGATCAGGTCAAAGCTTCTGTGCTGATCAGTAATGAGGTCAGTCCTGTGATTAGCCGTTGAACTTCCAGCCTGGGTAATGTAGTGATACCTAGTCTCAAAAAAACAAACCCTAAATCCCCAAAAAACCAGACCTTCAGATATACCTTGCTATAAGTCAAGAGTAGGGAACTTTTTCCCTAATAAGTATTGCATGCAAGTAAAAAGCAATTTAAACCTTGGAATAAATTATATTGCTGATTACTTTGGCCCTTAAAAACATTCCTGAAAGAAAAGATAATGACTCACTTTTTTGAGTTTAGAAAGGGCTAGAAAATGGAAAAGAAGCTTTCAGGGAATAAGGTCAAAGGAGCATGGAAAGTAAGAAATGAATGTGAAAGGATATAAAAAAAGGGAAGGGAGACTGGTGGATGAACAAGTGTCTGATGTACTTGATTTGCTGTTTTTGCTGCTGTGCATTTTTTTAAAAGAGGTTTTCCTATAGCAAGCTCTTTGAGATTTTATAGTTAGATAATTTTCTTAAGGGCCTGGTATTTTTTTTTGTCTTTTTAAAAATTATCTTATTGAATAAGATATTTTTAAGTAATCTTAAAGGTTTTGTCCTGAAGTAGTTGTTGTTGTTTTTCTTTATCTACTGACTTCTTATTTTGTTGTCCTTTTCTAAAACTGAATAAATATCAGACACATTATTTATAATGACTGAAACAAAAGAATCTTCTTATGGTACAGTATTTCTATTTGTGATTTTTTAAAGCAATTTTGTGTTGTCACAAAGTTACTGGCATAATGAGTTTCTTAATTTTAGAAAAATTGCCACACACAAGTTTAAAATTAGGCCAAGGACTAGAGGTTCCCTACTTTTGCTTTAAGCAGACTTGAATGTGAAAGTTTGTATTCACAAAACTAAATTACAGAGTGATTCAGCTTTTTAGAAAAGAAGTTTTACTTTACAAATTGAATATTAGTCTTGAAATTTAAATTCCTACTATGTACCGGACACTATACTTAAGCACTGTGATGGGTAAGAAAAATTTTATAGTTTGAGAGCCTTCAAGAAGCTTAGTTGGGAACAAGACACAATGATATGGAAAGTTTAATGATAACAATAGATGTCACAAGATAGCATGTGCTTAATTGGTGTGTGTTTGTTCTACATGATATATGTTGCAGGGATTCAGAGTAGGGGAAAGATAACTGTGGATTGGAGTAGTCTAGAAAGATTTTGTGGAGGGAGGAGAGCTTTGAATGGGATGTTTAAAATGAGTAAGACATAAGTGGGAGAAAAGAAAGGGAGGCACTTGCAATAAGTGAGGAAAAAGTGCTGAGGTAGAAAATTGCAAGGCATGCTCAAATGATAGGGGGCCGGATGGAAAGTCTGAAAATGTAAGTGGAGAAAAGCTCAAAAATATTTAAGTACTAATTTCCCTGATACTTATTTTATTCACATTTTAAAGTTTTCATCTATGTGTCCATATCTTACATTTCCCTTCAAAAAAATTTGCTCTCCAGTGTATCACAGCTAGTTCTGTAAGATATCTTAAGGGGTTTTCATTGTACACTTGCCTCTTTGTGTAATGGAAAGAACACTGGACCTGGAGTCAGAAGAGCTGGACTCTAGTTCTGGCTTTGTCATTAATTAGCTTTTTGCCTTTGGAAAGGGAACTAATTCTTTGGACATCATTTTCCTCCTGCTGGTTAAATGTAAGCTCCTTCAGGGTAGGGGACTTTTTTGTTGTTAATCACAGTCCATCAGGGTTCCTTGTACATAGTAGATACCTAATAAAGATTTGTTAAGTTGTTGAATCTGTACAGTAAATATAATATAACCAACATGGGAATAATTTAGGAGAGCTGATTTCCAAGTAGCAGTAACCAACCTACTTCACAGAATTTCATTTAGCAAGATTTTAGAGGCCATTGGGTCTAATGCAACCCAAGAATCTCCCGCATTTAGGAATGTACTTCTGTCTGGAACATTGTTAATTATTAGGGTAGTAGTTATTCATATTATAAAAAGTTTAGCCATTTTGCTGAAGGAATGGAAGTTTTGTAAGAGTGGTTTTCAGAGATCACTAATCTTTGAATATCTAATAGATGAAAAATTTGCCACAAGGGGAGCCAGTGCTCATTAAGGCTGGGAAATATCATTAAAGATCTGAGACGTTTTGTTTCCATTTTCATCCTATACATCTATATCTCCATAGATATTGTACTCACTAGCAGCCACAGTATGACAAGTGTTTTTTTGTTTTTGGAAACGGGAGGAAGTATTTTTAAAAAGCAAATAACATCTTAGTATTATTAAGAAAATCATTTGAACCTTGTAGATCCCCTGAAAGGGGCTTGGTTGACCCCCAAGAGATCTGTGAACTTTACTTTGAAAATCATTGGCCTAGATTAACATGTTTGATACATTGTTCTTATTTTATGGTAGTACCTGTTTTGAGTGTAGCATCATTATTATCATAACCAGCATTCATATAGCCCCTACTATGCACCAGGCACTGAACTAAGCACTTTATAAATATTATCTTATTTGATCCTCAAAACAATTTTGAAAGGGCAGTGCTATTATTATCTCCATTTTACAGTTAAGGAAACTGAAGCAGACAGAAGTCAAGTGATTTGCCCAAGGTCACATAGGTAGTAAATGTAGGAAGCACAATAAGAACAATTCTGCATTTCACTAGAAATTTGTGTTTCCTTTAAATATGTTATTTAAAGATCTAGTAAAGCCCCCCTGGTGCCTTACAGAGTCGTATATAGTGGCAACTATGCCAACAGAGCCTATACAGGTCCTACAAAGTTAAGAAGGTAATGGACAAGCTTACAAACCTATTACAAGCCTAGTGACTGTATGCCTGTCTTTGTACTACCAGTCTCTCTTAACCCAAAAGCCCAGCCCCAGGATTGGCTGCAGGAAGATAACATTTTTCAGCAACAACTGTCAGATACCGTTTTTCCTCAGTGGAGGGAATATACACACCAGTGAAATCCCAGATTTTTTAAGTATTTAGACGTATTATTGGAAAAGGATTGCTGGTTCTCACAGTATGATTTTATTGTATACCAGGGCAAAACATTTTCTAGCAAGATTATTGTGAGACTTTATAAAGTGAGATGAGTGGGAAATGGGATACTCTCAGGGAAATTTGCTTTATGAGAAACTTTGCTCTATTGGTTGAGCAAGGGCTCATTTGTACTTGTTAGGCTTTTAAGCCTACACCAAGAGTTCTTAACCTGGGGGCCATGAACTTCTTTTTTAAAATTATTTTTATATCTATTTATAGGCTTTCCCAGACTGCCAAAGAGAGCTAAAACACAAAGAAGGCTGAGAACCCTTGGTCCACTTCTCTATTGCCCTCTTTCTCCAAGTACTTTGGAAAACTCACTTTTTACAGTCAACTGAATCATTTCTGTTATAAAATTTGGATCCCTTAAGAAATGTACTTGTAGCATCAGAGGTCTTGTTGGAGTACTTGGTGAATAAGATTTCTGAAAGTCATCTCTTCTCCCCATACTTAGGCGTTGATACTTCCTTGGATCTATAATGTTATTGATCTAAGTCCTCTATCTCATGGTTCAGATTGACCCTTGCTCATGTCCTCTCGTAAATCCTTCATTAGGTGTCTATACAAAATTCAGGGAGTCTTCTTTGCAGCATACATGTGGTCTTCCTCATACCTGGCTCCTTTGCTAAGGTCTCTCTAAAAAAGGAGCCCTCTTAACCTTCAATGCAGAAGAAATTGTTATAAGGTACCGTGCATGATTTAGGTGAATTTTCATAGGGATTGTTTCTCTGTTGTGTTTGTTCCTTGTCACAGAAATTTCAGTCTTGGTATTTTTTTAATAGGTTGTTTAATAGAAAATTAAGAAGCTGGCTTTTGAATATGTTTTTATATTACAGTATTTAATTCTTTGAAGTGGTTTTGATTTAGAAATTGTTAGAATCAATGTCCCATACATATTAGGCATCTAATAAATACTAGTTGGCTGCATATTTTTATGTATAAATGTGTTTAGATGGTGAGACTTTATGATTCTATGCTGTAAATTAAGATTGTCTATAAATGGGTGAAGAAATAGAAGGAAAAAAAAGCCCTATTTTTAGTCCTCATGTATTATGTCATATACTGTAACTATAGAATTTTATGCAAGTTATCATTGGTTGCTTAGGCTGGCTATCATTTGCCTTTAGACAGCTTTGCAGACATAAAATAGATGACCTGAGGGTGTGCATGCATGTGCCTCCCCATTCCCCAGCATCACCCTTTTTTCTTCTTTTCCTTCCTCCCTTCCTCTTTCTTCCTTTCAAGAAATCTGAGTGAGATTTGGGGTTCAATGGTATTTTGTTTTCAGGAATACCCTACTTGATACTTTACAACAGAACTTTGCAGTCCAACTGTAATATGATGTAGTATCATTAAATTGCTGAACAGAAGATAATGTAAATCAATTTCTTATGACAGGGTGTTTAGTAGAAAATGAAGAAGCTGGCTTTTGAATATGTTTTTAGGTTAAAATATTTCATTTCTTTGAAGTGATTCTTAGCTGTGACAGGTATTCTTAACCTTTTTTTGTGTCTTAGAGCCCTTTGGCAGTCTGATGCCTAGTTACCCCTTCTCAGGGTGATGTTTAGAAATACATAAAGCAAAACACCTAGGATTACAGAGGAAACCAATTATATATTATTTACAGTTTTAAAAATATTTTAAAAACAAGATTTCATGGACTCTATCTGAAGAACTGCTGCGTTAGGGACTTAGCAATCGGTGGCCAGATTATTATGACACCTTTTGACATTTTGAGTTACTTGACCATACTAATAACCTTAGAGTTCTCAGATTCTTTAAAAACAATTATGTCACTGTGATTCTTGTTCTCTGAGAGATCATTGTTTCTTTTTAACATTACATTTGATGCTTTTTTCCCCCATTTACATAGGTTGCACAGAGCATTGAGGATCATCATCAAGAAGTAATTGCTTTCTGCAGAGAAAATGGTTTCCATGGCTTGGTTGCATATGACTCTGATTATGCATTGTGCAACATCCCCTACTATTTCAGTGCCCATGCCCTAAAACTGAGCCGTAATGGGAAAAGTCTCACAACAAGCCAATATCTGATGCATGAAGTTGCCAAGCAACTGGACCTGAATCCAAATCGTTTTCCTATTTTTGCTGCTCTATTAGGTAGGTGGAGTGGCGAGAAAAGTTTATGTATATTATGTAGGAGTTAAGTTTACCAACATCGAGAGTAGCTGTTTTACTTATATTACTGCAAGAATTATGAAATTACTTAAATTGTTCAAAGAGCCTTACCTTGGTGCTTCCTGAATTTTCAGCATTGTTGTATGATATAACTAGCTGCTGTAGGTACCTAGAAGATAGCTATATCTCATGTGCTTGTCTAATCTTCCCTTCAGACTGAAAGAAAAGTTTGTTTTCCAAATAGACATTTAAACTTTGGCTCTTTGTGTGTCCATGTAGATAATAAGTTCGTGGTCTTATTTTCAGACATTTTAACTACTTAAGGACTAATAAGTGAGTTAACAGGTGAGTCTTAGCTTGAAAATAGGTAAAATATGCCTTAAATAATTAATTTTTTTTAGTTATGAGCAGGCTGTTTAGTAATATGGGTTAAAGATTTTAGACATGTTTATTTACATGCAAAAAATTAATATGCATTGTTGATGTAGATATGCATGCAGTGTAGGCATTGCAGTTACTCCTTTTTATATTCGTGATGAGGATTTTAAATCAACAAATACTCTGCCACTTTGTGTCCTAAGGATTATGTTTATCTGTTGACATTAACCAGAAATGACAAAAATGAATATACCTATTGTCTGAATCTTGCCCAATTAAGTGATAAAACATGTTATGTTTTTAACAGGATAATAAATATTTATTGAATTGAATTGGACTACTTCAGTGGAAACTGAAATGTTTTATGTATATTTGCTCTAAACATAAATTTTGTGAATGTTTGCTCTAAAACAGGGGAATACTGAACAAAAGTTAGCTTTTTCTTAATGGCTTAGAGTCATCATTATGAATATTAATTGACTATCCTGTAGTAACAGTGATGCCCTTCAGGGATCCTGAGGTATGTAGAACTATAGTTTCTACACTAAATGGCTCTTTACTGCTATTCTGTTTGATTTCTTATATATACTTGTTATATATATTTTTCTTTTTTTGCTGTCAGTTGTCACTTTTTATGCAGTCAGTATACCTTCTTTGAGCAGCATTCCTTATTTGATTTCTAGTTTGTTATGGTTATGTTTAAGATAAAAGTAAATAGAATTGGAGTGAGAGCCTGAATCATAGTCTTGGCTTATAATTTTGGCATGTATTCTTGATAGCTCACTGATACCTTTTTTTGGGAACTTTGCCAAAAACCATGAAACACGGTTAAAATCGCTAGATAAAGCTGATGTTAAATTTTTGGGTTATACTTTTCTAATTGTTTTAGGTCAGTAGCTAATAAACAAGCTACTCAGAGGTTATTGGTAGTTTATTATGAATTCTTTTAGTTCCTTGTCAATAGACAGCTTAGGAGCCTGGGGGTGGAGGTGGGGGGAGGTAACTAAATGCAGGAGAGCACTATAATAGTTTTTTAGAGGGGAAATTATTGTTGTTCATTTAGCATTTTATTTAACTATTTTTTATTTATTTTATTTTTATTTAAGATATTTTATTGCATTGCAACCAACTAAATTCATAACATTCTCATCTCATAAATCACCTTTGTTAGCTTTATTCCATTTAATCTTTTATTATCCACTTAAGAGTTAAAATTTATAGGTGAGGATATTTGTGGCTTTTGAAATATAGAAGATTTAGGGGGGCACCTAGGTGGCACAGTGGATAGAGCACCGGCCCTGAAGTCAGGAGGACCTGAGTTCAAATCTGACCTCAGACCAAACACTTGACACTTACTAGCTGCGTGACCCTGGGCAAGTCACTTAACCCTAATTGTCTTTAAAAAAAAAAAAAAGAAATATAGGAGATTTACAGCTATAGCATTTTAATATACTTTTCAGATTTTTCAAAGATGAATGTTTATTATTACAAATTGGTTATATTTTAGGGCATATTTAATTGAAATTTTTAATTTCTATTTATTAGCTGTTTGGTCACATTTAAGCTGTGTGATGAAACAATCTAAAATTGAATTTATTTTTGCTAACAGTAGTTAGGACACTACCTTCTTTAAAAGTTTAAACTTTCATGCAAACAAATTACAAGTTTTGGCTGGGTTGTAAGGTGGGAGGATAGGTTTCTCATCTTTTATTTAAATCGGCAATATTTTTAAAGTGCCTGCTTTGTACCAGGTACTATGCTAAGCACTGTGGATACAGATACAAAGAAGGCAATACTCTCTACTCACAGTGAGCTTACATTCTAATGGAGGAGAGAGTTGGTGCATATAAAAAATACCTACAGCATAAATGTGAAAATAATAAATACATATATTTGCAGAATAGTTTAAAAAAAAAGGTAGTTTGGGAAGGAGGGCACTAACAGTTGAGGAGATTAGGAAAGGATTCATGCAGAAGATTGTGCCTGAGCTGAATCTTAAAGGAAGAAAGGGAATCTATGAGGCAGATGGAGGTAAATAGTGAGGATGAGGAGGAGGGGAGAATGACTAGTGCAAAGGCATGGAGATAGGCCATGGATTGTCCTGAGGTCACAGTATGAGAGAGGGATTAATGTCTAATGAGGCGGGAGAAGTAGGTTTAGTGCCAAATTATGTCTGGCTTTGAAGGCTTGACAGAGAAGTTTGCAGTTTTTTCCTAGGGGCAATAGGAAACCTCTGGAGTTAGTTGATTATGGGAATCACATGGTCAGATCTGCACTTAAGGATAATTATTTTTCCAACAGTGTGTAGGATAGACTGGAGTGGGGGAAAAGCTTGAGAGATGGGGATACCAATTAGAAATCTGTTATAATGCTCTAAGCAAAAGGTGATAAGGACCTGAGCTAATCTGGTGGTTGTGTCATTCGGGAAAAGGAGTTAAATGAGACAGTTGTGGAGGTAGAAATGGCATTATCAAATGAGATAATTGTAAAATGCTTTACACAATGCCTGGCACATGGTCATAGTAAAGACTGTATAAATGTCAGCAATTATTATTATTAGGCAATTATTATTAGCCAGGGTTAGCAGAGGGAGAGAATAGAAGATATCATTGAAATTATGAACTCAAGACACCCTGAATGTGTGCCTTTTACAGAAATAAAGCCAAGGGGAAGGCTTAGAGGTAAGAAAATGAGTTCAGTTTTAGGCATTCTGAGTGTAAGATGTCTCCAGGGCAATGTCCATTAGCCAGTTGTTGATATGGGACTGACACTCAGGATAGAATAGAGATGGGGACTGAATATATAGATCTAGGAGTTATCTGTATAAAGATGTTAGTTGAACCCATGAGAACTTAGGTTAGAGAGAATAGGAAGAAGGTAAGAGGGCCGGACAGAAACTTGAAGAACATCCACAGTCAGGGGCATGATCTGGATGATGACCCAGGTCACCAAAACCCACAATGGAAAGAGTATCCAGCAGCTGAGGATGGTCAGCAGTGGTCAGTGCAGCAGGTAGATTATGAAATGTTAGGACTGAGAAAAGACCCATCATATTTGGCAGTTAAGAGATCATTGGTAACTTGGGAGAGAATGATTTCAGATGAGTGATGAAAAAAGATTGGAAAGTGTTGAAAAGTGGAGGGGTGTGGAAATCAGGGCGGCAAGTGTGGACCAGTCTTTCAAGGAGATTGGCTTAAAAAGGATGCTTGCTTGAGGGAAAAGTTGATTCTAGCAAAAGCTTTTTAAGAATGGGAAGACTTGGGCACATTTGAAGGTAGTAGGGAACGAATCAGTTGATAGGGAGATGTTAAAGATGTGAGAGAGAAAGGAGATGATTAATGATATGGGCTGCTGAAAAAGATGGTAAGTATAGATCAAGTGTACATGTTGAGGAGCTGGCCCTCTTATGGAAAAGAGCTGCTTCTTTGTTCAGAGTCTGAGGGAATGGAGGGAAAAGTAGGAAATGATGTCAAAGGATTTTGAGATAAAGAGAAGGGGGGAAAGAAGGAGCTCTGAAAATAGCCTCAAGTTTTCTTTTTTTGTTTTTTGTTTTTTGTTTTCAAAGTAAGGTGAGAGGCAAGGAGAGAAGGTAAAGAGGGTGGAGGAAATAGTGTGGGGAGAGCTTGAAGAGCAAACATTGGGGGGGGGATTTTGGGGGAATGGGATAGGAAGACTGGGAGATGATGTCAAGGGATTTTGAGTGGAAGAGAATGGGAGAAGAGAGAGGTCTCATAGAATAGCCTCCATTGCCTGCCCCCCTGCCCCCCCCCCCCCCCCGTTTTAAAGAGTAATGTTCTTGAGCTGAGGAGGGAGGAGAAAGTGTGGAGGGCCTGAAAGGGGAAAGGAAGGTCTGAAATATCTTCTATGGGGAACAAGATAGGGACCTGAGAAAGGAGAAATAAAAAAGACTGCCTAGCTGCAACATGAGCCCAGTTAAGATTGGATAAAATGAACTTTTTTTGCATGTTTTTTTTTTGTTTCTTCTTTAGGCAGTTGGGGTTAAGTGACTTGCCCAGGGTCACACAGCTAGTAAGTGTCAAGTGTTTGGTTTGAGGCCGGATTTGAACTCAGGTTCTCCTGACTTCAGGGCCGGTGCTCTATCCACTGCGCCACCTAGCTGCCCTGGATAAAAATGAACTTTTAATGCAGCTAGTCAGCACAGTCCTAGGGCTTCATGCAGCAGGTCATGAATAGGAGCCGAGAAGGCATATGGTAAGTGAAGTTTGTCACGAAATGAGCAGCACTAACGTTAGAAAGAGCAGAGGACAGTAAAGAGTTGAAATGGCTAACTGGTGAGTAGTTGGAAAGATATGAAAGTGAAAAGAGAGCAGAAGTAATAACCTGAGAAAGTATTGAGAGGTGGAGGAAAAGGAGATCACCAAAAAAGGAGATGGGCGCAGCACACACAGGAAGAGGAGGATTAGGAGGTTATGGCGAGATAGGGGACTGTCAGCAATTCCATGTGGGGAAGTGAAAGAACTGTAGATAATGGGAAAACTCTAGTGTGCAGCCAAGTCAGTGTGTGACTTAAATGGAGCGAAGGAGTGAGTACATTATTGGGACTAAAGGAAATTGAGAAAATGGGAGGGGCTGAAATCTTTGAGAAAGAAGAAGAATGGTAAGGATAGGTATACTACAGCTACCATAATTTTGTTGGGGTAGAAAATTTTAATCAAATGTACCTCAAAAGAGAAAAATTGAGTGAAGGGTTCAGAGGAAAAGTCTGCAAGTGACAGTGGGAAGCCAGGTATATTCAGATACCTTCAGGGCCAGCCATTGCTGGAAAGGATAACTAGAGGTACAGTGTCATCACAGGGGAAATCAGGGCTTAACAGATGAAAAGAGAGTGAGGTAACGAGTTTGTGAAGAAATGGCAGTTCAGAGAGCACAGTGGAAAAGGGTAGGCAAGGCTGGATTTGAATGTGGGTGAGTATGAGGGAATTTGAGGGTAAGAAGGAGGCAGTTGTTTCTATCCTTAAGGTATGAGGAGGGAAACATGAAAAGCCATAAGGGTAATAGTATGTGGCAAATGGGGAGATAATTATCACTTTAAAGTATTTATCAGAAGACTATTTCAAGTGTTAGACTTTCCTGGTTAAGCTAGCTAGTGAAATGTTGAAACATTGGAATATCTAAGTAGGTATAAATCCATGTCTGTCCCAGTATTTTAGAACTTGGAATTACTTTGAGTTCTGTTGATTTTATTGAATATTAAACAAAGTACAGAGAAATTAAAGTTGGGTTTTTTGTAGTCTGCTTGTGATTTGTGAAAACATTAGGTGAATCCTCAACTGGACAATTCCTCTTCAACTGTTCTTCTCACCTCTTCTATTGTTTGATATCTTGGTTATAGCTAGACTCTACATAAGTCATCCATTGGGAAACTTTTTGGTTGAGTATAATACTAGTTTAAATCATCTATTTTAGGGGACATTGGTTGGGTGTAATACTTTAAGGTCAGTTAGGTGGTGCAGTGGATAGAGCACCAGGCCTGGAGTGAGGAGCATTAGTCTCTTGAGTTCAAATCTGGCCTCAGATACTTACTAGCTGTGTGACTCTGAGCGGTTCACTTAGCTCCTCAACTGCAAAATGAACTGGAGAAGGAAATGGCAAACTATTCCCATATCTTTGCCAAGAAAACCCCAAATTGGGTCACAAAATGTTGGACACGACTAAACAACAACTGAATAACAACAAAAATAATATTAAAATCCTGGATATGTCAAGGACCTACAGTTTTCTCACTGGGAACTGTTTCCACTGATTGCAGATCTAATCCGTCTTTAAATTAGAGCCTTAAAAACTATATTGGAGCTGACAAGAGTACTTGACTTCACAGTGGTCATACAACTGATGAGTATGCGAGGCCTAGTAAATGTGGGGTTTGATCTTGGGTCTTTCTTATTCTAAATCTAATACTCTAACCACTGTGCCATGCTACCTCTCCTTTGTCCTAAGGGCAAAACACACATAAACCCATTCAATCATTCTGTCAATGAGCATTTGTTAAAAGCAACATTTCCAGGCACTGTGTTAAGTGTTAGGGGTGCAAGGAAAGGCAAAACCTAGACCCTTCTGTCTAGGAGCTTACATTCTAATGGGGAAGATAATATATAAGTAACTACATATGTAAGTAACATATCTTGTATATATGAGATAATAACATGTAAATATAATTTTAAGAGTGAATGGAAGGAAAGTCACCCAGCTGCAGAAAGTATTGGAGTTAGAGCTGAATCTTGAGGGAAGCCAGGGCAGCTGGGGATTGAAGACGGGAGGGAACTCATTAGTTAGTGTATGTTTGCCCATAAAGTATGTTTACATTTGATTGGAATGATTGTTTCTTAAAATTGACATATCTAAAAGAGGCTGAATATTTTCTTCACATCTAAATGAAAAATATAACTGGTATTTTGTGGATGTTTCCTGGTCAAGGTTTATATATTCTCTGAGTAAGGGAAAACTTACATTATTTAGATGCTTTTGCTGTTGAGGAGTAGTCTCTTTTTGGTTAAACATACTATCCTCCTGTATTTTCCATTTATATATTTAGAATAGGTGTAATACAGATATATTTGAAGTGAAAATCTCCTTTTCCTCTCTTTTTGAGACACCTAGCTGGCACAGTAGATAGACCACTGGGCCTGAACTTAGGAAGAGATCTGAGTTCAAATGTAGCTTCAGACGTTTACTAGTGTGTGACCTTGGGCAAATCACATAACCCTCGGTCTGCTTCAGTTTCCTTACCTATGAAATGAGGTAATAGCACCTACCTACTAGGGTTGTTGTGAGGATCCAATGAGATAATATTAGTTAAGTGTTTAACGCAGAGCCTAGCACATAGTAGGTACTATACGCGCTACTTATTGTTGTTATTCCATCATTCCATTTTGATTAAGAAGCTACTTCGTAAATCTACCCCTCAAAATATAGAGGATTAAAATATAAAATAAATTTTATAGATTGTCATTCATGAATTGTGATATATTCTTTAGATGGTATAGTAATAGCTAAAATACCAAAAGATTTAATGTTTATTACCCAGACCTCATAAAAATAAAAGATTCTCAAAATAATGTATTTCTTAGTCGTATAGTATTATTGGACTCTATGACTCAGAGCTGGTATAAGATATAAACCTAATTGTGTTGGTTAGCATATTTTTGCAGAGTGTTCTTTGTCAGCTGACTCTTGAATTGTCTTAGAATGACTTGGTGATCTTTATTCCTTTTGTAGAGGGTAGTATTGTCATGGAGAGTCTTGACTGAGAAAAAGAAAGACTTAATTTTGGAAGTTCCTCTTAATTAAAGTTTCCTTGGTACATTACTAAATTCAAGAAAAATTGAACCATTGCTATTTTTTGAATAAGTGAAAATATGTGATGACTCTTAGAATATATCCACCTTTTTGGTATTACCTGTCCAACAGCTTAGGCTATCAGAGTTTCCTAAAGGTGAAAGAAAAAACAGTTCTGGTGTTTGCTTTTTAAAACTAGTCACGGGGGTGGGGGGGGGGCAGCTAGGTGGCACAGTGAGTAGAGCTCTGACCTTGGGGTCAGAAGGACCTGAGTTCAAATCCAGTCTCAGACACAGTGACATTAGCAGTGTGACCTTGGGCAAGTCACTTAACCCTGATTGCCTCACCAAAAAGCCAAAAAAAAAAAACCTAAAAAAACTAATCATAGGAAAATAATTTTTATTTACAACTGTTTGCTTTTAAATTCAGTTCTTTTGTTGCAAAATTGCATCTTTTGAGTCATTTTGCTACATTTTTCTTCCTATGAAAAGATTGAATCATTGTCTCAATTGCTTAGTTTATGAGTGTTAGTATATTAAGTAGCCTTTGATTTGACTTAATTGATCGTGGACGATCATAAGTTAAATATGCTTGGCAGTCTTTTTTTTCTTTTTTTTCTTTTTTTTTTTTTAGCAAATGAATGGGCTGTGGTAGTTTAAGAAATGTAGCAATTTTTAAAAATACCTCTGTGTATTGATTTTAATATTAACTAGCTTTAAGTTATACATATTATCTATTCTAGGTAATCACATTCTACCTGATGAAGATTTGGCTTCCTTTCATTGGAGTTTACTTGGTCCAGAACATCCACTAGCCTCACTTAAGGTACAAACTTGATTTCATTTCCAGAACCTAAAATAAAAACTGCTTACATTCATATTACTTTTAATATTGTAGCTGGTTCATAGGTTATGAAACTAGACATGTTAACATTGTTTTCCAGGGAAAACATGACATTGCTATTTGATCACTCACTATAAAAAACAAAAAAGCCCATTTTGCCCTTAATCGTTACATTTTGAGTTTATTTATACTTCTTACAAATGTCATCTCTGCTCATTTGTCAGTTTTATTTTTCTTTATTTTCATTTGGTTTTAAAATTTGCCTTTTGCATTCCCAAATTTGTATTACTTGTAGGACCATTTTTTTCAAATAGGATTGGATTAATTTTTCATGCTAAAAAATCAGTTTAGGTTCTAATTATCAGTAACTTAACAGTTTTAAATCAGTACCTTTATGACATGCAGTAAGGAAATTCATAAATTCCTTATAAATTTTTAGCTTACATAAAATTTGAGGGCTTAATCCTATTAATAATATGGGGTGATTTAAGCTTCATCAGAATGAGAGTGTGGTCTATTTACATTGTTTTAACTTTTCACTCAAAATAATCTTAACCATCATTCCTGTGTTCCCTTACTCTTTATTCTCATGTGCAATCATAAGAAATGATCAGAGAATGTCATTTAATTATTAAATTCCCAAGATGGATATAATTCTTTTTAAAAGTATGTGGTGTTGCTTAGAGTTAGAGGTTCTTGACTTTTTGCGTATCATAGACCTCAAGATTGACTAAATCTGGTGAAGCTATGGACCCCTACTTGGAATAATGGTTTTATATGCATAAAATACCTAGAATGACAAAACAAATTATATTGAAATGCAATTATCAAAATATTTTTTAAAATATAATCAAATTCACATACTACAGGTTTAGAACCTCTTCTATAGAATAATGTATAGATTTGTATAATCTTCATATGAAAATAATTGTTTTAATTTAGAGTCTTAAGAGATACTTTTTAGCAATCCATTGGTCAATTTGCTCTTTCCCTCTGGATTAACAATTTACTGTTTGTGGGTACATATATGGTTCTTTTGGTTAAAATACTATGGTCCAAACTGTCATTGAAAGTCAGAATGGTTTGATAGAGCACTGGATGAGTCAGGAGACCTGGATTCTAATTCTGACCTTGCCACCAACTTATCTTGTCACTTCTACGGGTCTCCTTAACTTCCGGACCTCAGGTTGCTCAACTAAAATAAGAATGATGACGTATAAAAGTCCTTTCTGGCTTTTAAAAGTTAAATTCTCATATGATATCCTGAAGGGCTTTAATTTGGGTAACTGAATTTAGTTGATGTTTAGTTTCAAATTGGACTTCCTATTTTATATATTTTGCTGCCTATTTATTTTGTATATATTGAGAATGAAAATGAATGCCTGTCAGTATTCTAAGATTTCTTTGCTTCTTTCTGTCCATATTGTCCCATGGTGGTTAAAACCCTCATACATTCTTTCTCTATCATGCCTTAGTGTAGTTCGCCAGGCCCAGATGAACTATATCCCAGGGTACTGAAAGATCTGGTGGATGTGATTGCTAAGCCACTGTCAGTGATGTTTGAAAGTCCATGGAGAACAAGAGAGGTAATGCAGGAGGATCAAGCCTGTAACTATAGGCCAGTGAGCTCTACTTTGTTTCCTGGCAAAATTATAGAATTGTTAAAGGGACTGTGAGGGGACATCTCAAAGAGGAAGCGATGACTACAAGGAGCCATCATGGCTTTATCAAGAACAGGTCATGCAGAGTAACCTTGTTTCCATTTTCTTTTTTGAAATTGTTACTAGGTACTAGATTGCTAAGCTTGTTTACTTGGGTTTTATTGGAGCATTTTCAAAGTCTCCCATGTTGTTCTTGTGGAAAAGATAAAGAGATGCAAGCTCTCTACATGATAGTGTAGTTAGGTAGATTTGAATTTGATTAAATGGCCGAACCCAAAGATTACTAATAGTTTGATATCAACTTGGAGGAATCCTTTAGTGGAACTCCCAGAGGGTCTGTGTTTGACCCCCTTTTAAAATTTTTATCAGTGACGTGGGTCAAGGTACTGTGATAGCATGCTGATTAAATTTGCAGATGACATAAAGCTAAAGAGAGATGGCAAGTATATTGAATGACAGAATCAAGATTAAAAATCTTAGGCTAGAATTTCAAGCCAAGTTTAATAAGATGACAAATGTAAAGTCCTAGAATTGGGTTCAAAAAATAAAACACCAGCTGAAAAAAATCAATGGTTTTTTAATAGACTGCATGCTCAATAGGAGTCAGTGATTTTAGGGCAACAAAAAAGTAATTTATTTTCATTTTAGGCATCATCAACAGAAGTTTGTATCCATTCCATTGAGCTTGACCCTGTGTAGACCATTCCTAGAGTAATGTTAACTCTGGGTGCCAATTTTAGGAAGGGTATTGATAAACTGTAGATTGGAGTGCAACCAGAATGGTGAAGCCTCAAAATCGTGCCCTGTGAGGACCAATTCAAAGAACTGGGGGAAATTGGATAAGAGAAGAAGTCTTACAAGGGGATATTTTAGCAATTTTTTTAGTTTTTGAAGGGTTGCTATGTGGAAAGAGAGGTTATATTTATTTTGTTTGTCCCTAGAGGGCAGAATTAGCAATGGGTGGAGTTGCCAAGAGGGAAGATTTAGGCTTGATGTTAAAACATATAAAAAATGTAACTCCTTAACAATAGTAGTGATCCAAAAATTGAATGAGATACTCAGCAGATGACCCATCTCTGAAGCTCATTTCAATGATGAGATTCTGTGATTGATTACGTGTTATAGGAACAGTATCTGTTTTACATAGGCTTGCCTGGTTTTTCTTTAAAGGGATCAGGACAGAAGCCCTTGAATTATTATATATTGCAGGTGAAGAGATATTTAAGCAAAACTCCACCTACTACTATTAGAAAAACAGTTCATTTTATTGATGGTGGGTCTTTAGCATTATTTTTGTATTTCTTTTTAATAGTAGCTGGACATAACAGATTTTAGGAGAAATATTAGGATAATAAATAGTATTACAAAGTGGAATTCTAGAACTTAAATACGTCTTTCCTCTTGGAGTTAAAAAAGAATGTGTGTGTTTATCAATCATCTTCTTAAAAATTTTATATTTGAACACCATTGTCTATACTTAAATAACATTTCTATCATCATAGCTTTGTTTAAAATAAAGACATGATGTTTCAGTGAGCGTGCTTATGTCTTCTTTGCTGTAGTTCTAAAACTTTATCTTTTGAAAATTTATATGGTCGAGTTTTCCCCAGAATCTCCAATGATTTATTTCAAAGATTTGTTTCTTAAATATTATCTTTTTGAATTACCTGAGCAGAAGTTTCAAAAAAGTTTTGTGGTCCATGTTGTCTTAATAATGAATTTAAGAAGAATGACATATACCTGGCATTTTAGTCTTTAATAAAAAACTACAAACCAAAAAAATTCAGTCAGTTAACAAGCATTTTATTAAATGCTCACTATGTGCTAGGCACTGCAAATGCACAGAAAGACAGTCTCTGCCTTCAGGGAATTCAATTTGTAATGGGAGAGACTACATATAAATAACTAGGTGCATCCTAGATATATATACAGAGTAGGTGGAAGGTCATCTCAGAGGGAAGACACTAACACTGGGGTGTTAGTTTTGGGGGTGGAGAGGGGAAGGTGGAGTGGAGGGCCAGAAAAGTCTTCTTGGAGAAGGTAGAATTTGAGCTAGGTCTCAAAGAAAGTTGAGGCAAAGGAGAAGAGAACATTCCAGCATTGGGAGCAGCCAGTCTCTTAAAGGTACAGGCCCAGTAGACCTTAAGCTTGGGAATCCTAAAATAAGTACCCTTGAAAGATAGGCATATTAAGTAATAACATTATTAGAATGGAAGAAATAGAAGAATATTTTCTTTATCTGATTGTCATAGCATTCTGCACTATCTAATAAAGTCTGTGAAATGACCTATAATGTGGAAAGAAGTGAATAAGAATTATTTAGTATTCAAGCAATACTTAGATTAAATATATATTTAGTTTTCAGACTATTACACATGAATATATATTGTAAGAATCTTGAAGTAAAACCCTTTTATTGTTCTCAGTCCTTGCAAAGGTTTTTATTTTGTTTGGTCCCTACAGTTTGAGCAATAGTAAGACAGCAGAGCAGGTTCAAAGAAATATGAGGATTAAGATGTTCCCTGAATAAAATCTATAGGGAAATAGGAATTTAAATTTTTTTCTGGAAGTTAGATAAAGTAGAAGGGTGAAATATCTACTTTGTGCCTGTATTAATCAGATGGTTATATTTTTTAGATTGGTGAAGTAGTATGAGACGTATTTGAAACATACTCTGGGAATATTTGTACATAGGTCCCCTCTTCTTCCCACCTACACTGCTTCCCTCCAGTGAAACCATCTAATACACCATTGTAATAAGAATGGCACTTAAAGTCTTTGATTTTAATGCTTCTATCTGTTGTATAGAAGCAATGTAAAAAATACAAATTTAAGAAATAACTGTAGTAGCTTTTAAAACAATTTATTTTTAGTTATGTTTTCTTTTTTTACACTTGTTATTCTTTATTTCAGAATAATTTTTTAAATTACATTAGGTTTAATGCCTTAAAACTTTTTTAAACTAGCATTTTGATGAGATTATATAATTTAGTCTTTAATAATGGCCTAGGGTTTTTATTATGAATGTCCATTATGGTGCTTTTTTGTATATGGGAAAGACATGAAACAAATCTCCAAACGCTTCCCCCCAAATTCTTCCTGTGTACTTCTAGTCTGTGGTTCCATTCTAGTGGATGTTATTTGAGTGTGGCATATAAGTTGGTCTCTAAGACTATTGGTTTATAAAGCTATTTCTCCCATATTGAAATCCATTAGGTAGTTGTGTTCATCTAGTTGACAGTTATTCTTCTTGGCCATCTCTGTTCTACTTCCTACCACCGATCTACTTTTTACCACCGCCAATGTTGCTGTTATCCATATTGTCTACTGTTCTTCTCTCCCCTCTTACCCCCCAGTACCACTTTGTTGCTTTCGTTTCCTTCTCTCATCTCCTTTGTTGCTTCACATTTTCAGGACCATATGTTTACTATCTTCTGGTTTTGTTTCACTTTCTCCCTTTCCTTGTAGTTGAACTTAGGTGCCTTTGAGCATAGTAACTCTTTGGGCTGCTCCTAGAGACCCCTTTCTCATCTAGCTAAAACCATTATACCTTCTTTAATCTTCATGCTCTTAATTCTGCCTTATTTTCATTTTCATTAGTGCTTAAATTAGGAGTCTTTTGCTTGTTTCAGTTTCATAGCAAACAAAAATTCTCATGGTAAGTGAACAACAGTTATTTGTTTTCAATTCTTTGTTCTTTCAAAGATTCATTCTACCGCTCATATTTCTTTTTGAGTGCTTTTTGTAGGTGTGTGATTTCTGTGTGTTATCTGAACGTTGGGGGATACCTTTCATGTTTTTAACTATGCATTCACTGGTTTGAAAATTTTGGGACAATTCCATTTCTTGGTATCCATTTGCTTTTTTTTAAATTTAGTGTGTCCAGAATTCTTAAATTTTTTCCCCTTGATGTTTTTTTTTATTCTATTTAAATTTGCATTTTGAGGATATGAATCTAGGACCATTTATTTAATCATATAGATCTGTTTCAGAGGGTAACTCCTAAGTCTTTCTAAATGACTTTTTTTTGCTCTCTCTAGCTACTTTTTTTTATTGAAATATGAATTTAATGTAATATATATATAAGTTGCATTACTCATCTCTTCCGGCTTCGTTGGTTTTGTCTGACTGGTTCCTGAACTTTTCCTCTTGGGGTTCCCTTTAGCATCTTACTACATTTTGCTTATTTCCTTTCAAATTTGTGCAGCTTTTTCCTCCTAAAATATATAACATGAGTCGCCCTTTTATAATATTCCGTGTTTCTAGAACATCCTTTTCTTAATACATTCCCTAAGTCATTCTTCCCTTCCCTCAGAAAACACCCAACCATAACTAATCTCTTTCTTTTATACTTTTAGATTAGAATATTCCTTCTAGTCTTTTATTCATGACTGTTCTCCCTTTCATTGTGTTCTTAGGTTTCTGCTGCTTCATCTTGTTTTGACAGCATCATTGGACAATCCACAGCAATGGATAATCTCCCAGTCCATGGCTAGGAAAAGTGTGTTATTGATTTGGTCAAGGTCTCATTTTTATTTCATGTATTTTGTGGAAACCCATTGTTTTCAATTAAATGTCAGGGTATTGTTTGCCTAGGAAACCAAACCAAACCAAATCCATATCATTTACTGTATCAGATGTGGTGCCTGACTCAGGCAGAATAGGTAGCAATTGTGGTCTTGTAGAGAGAGAATGAATCTCTGGGTTAGCCCATTTCCATCCCTGTAAAGGTCCCTATAGTAAAACTCCTAGTTGGTGACTAATGAACACATTTCTAATTAGGGTGACTTCTTTAGTTCTGGAGGAAATGAGCTGAGGGACAGTGTAAGCATCCTTTGCACTGAGGAAAAAGTTTTGGATTTGGTAGAAATTAGCAATGGATCAGGTGAGTTGATTGGTCTAAGGCTTCTTTTTTTTTTTTTTTTCCTGGGCCTCTGGAAGAGTGTGTTCTAAGTATGTCTAAAGTACTTATTTTATATTGCTGTTCTTGGCTTTGTGCCTCAAACCTTAAAAAAAAAAAACCCTAAATGTACAAATTCATTCTCTATTAAAGTAAAAAGGATATTTTCAGAAAAGACATATAACATAATCTTCTTCGCCTACGTACTTGGCCTACCTCTTTTAGTTAAGCAAAAGTGTCTTGTCTTTTTTGTTGTTTTTCCCTAAAGCAAAGGGTAGATGCCAGTATCTAAGTCAGTGTGTATTTCTAGGTTTTTTAGGGAGAGAAGTGATGATGTAGAAGGTTGCTTTCCTGCTTTTATCTTAAAGTGAAAGAGCCCCAAATAATGACTACTCGAGAAAGTAGATAGAAAATCCTGGCAGAAGTCATCTTTCACATTTGATACAGGAGACCCCTTTCAGTTTTTCTTCCCACATAAAATTATTGAAGTCTGTCTAACAGAATTCCGTCTTAGTGAGTTGGAACATGTTAGTCTTGCCAGGTAGCTAGGAGAGGCCAGAGAAGGGAGGGAACTGGTAGCCTTAGGGGAGCATTGCTTCCTGTTCATATTCTGCATGATTTGTCCTATTTACAAAGTGTCCTTATGTTTCAAAACTACTAGGGAAGGAGACAAGGGCTAAAAAAGAAAAATTAAGTGAAGAAAGCTAAATAGCAACAGTGTTATCACCCTTCAGGCTCTAGCCCAGTGATTTGATGTTTAATGATTGAGTTATGGATAGCAGTGTTTAGCTTAATATTAAAAATAAAGCTTACTGATAGTAAAATAAATAAGATGAACATTATTTTCTCTGTGAAAACATTAAATTTTTACATGTCCTTGGCAAGGAGGCAATTAGTAGTCCCAAGGTTGATTTAGCTGTGTGTGTATTCTTTTGCTATCCCCAAACTTGAGTCTGCGTAAGGAGGCAGCAGGATGCACTGGTGAAAATCCAATTCAGGTCAATAAGATAAGGGCCATGAATTTATTATTAATAAATAGGCTCTAATAGAGGGAATTTTTAAGTTTAGGAAGTAGTTGGAAAAGTAAATTATATTGGTCCTAATAACATGACAAAACTTAATAGGAATAAATTTAAAGTCTTGCATTTAGCTTTTTAAAAATCAAATGTGCCAGATAGAGGATGGTTAAGGCCTGGTAACATGAATTGATGTAAAAAAGACCGTTTTTAAGTTGGTTACATTAGCAGTGTGATATGGATGCCAAAAATGTGAATGCTGCCATAACTGAATATCTAGTATCTATATCATGTTCCAGTGGCCAAATTAAATCTGGATTATTCTAGTCAATTTTGGTCACAGAGTTTTTAAGAGGGACACCAACATGTCCTATACTCTTATCTAGAGTGGGTCTACTAGAATGGTGAGGGGATTGGTAACTGAATTATATGGGGAATATTCCAAAGTAGGAATGTTTAATCTAAAGAAAAGATTAAGGGAAGGCTTTATTCAGTTCAAATCAAGGGCATACATAGTATGTAGAGTACAGTGTGGGAAGAGAGATACAGAAATAACACTCTGTTTTTTATATCATGGAGCTAATGATCTAATGAGGGAAAATATATCCCACACAAATGGAATATAATAAAAATTGGCCTCACACTTTAAAAGTTGTCATGTGAAAAAGAGAGAGTGGACTTCTGTGTTGCTTCAAATGGTATAATTAGGACAAGTAAACAGAAATTACAAGGGCAGATTTTGAATCCAAATAAGGAAAAACTGAAGAAATGAAATTTAGGAAGCTACGAGCTACTTCTATAGCTGATATTCTTTCAAAAGATTTCTTTCCTGCCACTAGACTTTTTCTTTATCTTAAGAGAATATGGATAATGTCCCTGGAGACTCTGGGGTCATTTTTGACAAACTTTATTTTCTGTACTTCAGTAGAGACAATGTTAGGGTTAAGCAGATTTACCAAGGAATTAATAATGGGAAAACTCAAATAAAATATAATATTAGACATATAAAAAAAAAGACCCCAAACTTAAAATCATAATTTTAGCAATATCTTTTATATCATCTTTATTTCTGTATACATTCCTCCCCCTGTCTTTCTCAACAAACCATCCCCCTTAGAAAAAATAAAGAAGTGAAAGGAAAAAGTTCAAGTAAACCTAACTAATACATCAGCCATTACAACCATATACAATATGTTATAATCTTATTCTCCCACCTCTGCAAAGGGAGATGGGGGGCATTATGTGCATTTTCTTATCTGAGGCCAAGCTTAGTCATTAAAATTGTACACCATTAAATTTATCCTTTTAATTTACTTCATGATTTTATGTATTTTCCTGGTTCTGCTTATTTCACCCTGCACCAGTTTATATGTCTTTGTGTTCATCTGAATTCTTCCTATTCATTGTTTCTTTAGGGTTCAATAATCTCTTAATATTTGTGCACCACATTTGTTTAGCCATTATACAATTCATGAGTATTTATTTTGTTTCCGGTTTTTTGTGATACTATGATGAAAATATTTCCATGAATATTTTAGTTTATCAGAGACTTTTCATTCTATCTTTACTGTCACTGTAAATCGCTATTTCCTGACAGCTCTATGCCTAGAAGGATCTCTAAGTCAAAGAAGTTGTATATTTTGGTTCCTTAAAAATTGTAATTTTAAATTGCTTTCCAAAATGGTGGGACCAATTCACAGTTCCACCACTAGCTTATTAATGTGCTTTTTTTTGAGGTCCTTCCAACAGGTACTATTTCTTTTGTCATTTTTGCCAGATTGCCAGATGTGATCACATATTTTCAACATGGCAATAAAGTCACAGTTTCCACTTGATAGGGAAAAGTTATTTAATCCAAAGAACTTTTCCACCATTAAAAATGGCCTCCTTTACAAGGTAGTGAGTTCTTTGCTAGAAATATTCAGACATCTGTCAGCGCTAGAGGGATCTCCTCTATAGCATCATAAGCTGGATGAGAAGACTGTTTAAGGTCCCCTTCATCTCTCAGGTTCTCTGATGCTGAGATGTTCTTCCATTCTCCCTGCCCCAACATTTACATTTTTATTGATATCTTTTGTTTTTATGTGACCAGAATTTCCTACTTTATCCCTACTTGCTACCCTCCAAAGTACCATCCTTTATTACAGAACAAAAAGCAAAGTTCCCAGCATATCAACCAAATTCAACATTATGTGCAGTGTTCCACAACAACAGTCTTCCATGTCTCTAAAGAATCTGGGGGAAAGGTGTACTTTCATATCTCTTCTGTGAAGAGATATTTATAATTATAATTATAATTTCACAGCATTTAGAGGAAGATTCTCACTAGGTATGCCCTATGAAATTAGAGTTTCAGTCATCATCCCTATCATTTGTTGCTGTTGGGTTTGTTTTTTTTTTTCTGTTAAAATTATTGTCATTGTGAATAACGTTTTTCTCATTTTGCTCACTACTTCACTTTGCATCAGTTAATATAATCTAAATCTTTCCATGTTTTTCTATAATCATCATTGTTATCATCAACATCATAGCTAACTTGTAGTCCTTTAAAATTTGCAAAGGACTTTACACATATTAACTCATTTGATCCAATAACCCTGGGAGGTAGGTGCTATTATTATCCCCATTTTCCATAGAAGGAAACTGAGGCTGAGAGGGGTTAAGTGACTTCCCCCTGGGTAACAGCTAGTATATGTCTGAGGCTGGGTTTGAACTCAGGTCTTCCTGATTTTAAGCCTGGTATGCTATCTATTGGGCCACCCAGCTTCCTCTATAGTTTTTTATGGGGCCTTAATATTACATACATTTATGTAGCACAGTTTATTTAGTCATTCCGCAAACACTGGGCATTTGCTTTATTTCCTTTTATTACTACACAAAAAATGCTGTTATAAATATTTTGATATATATGGATTATTTTTTCCCCTTTCTTTAATCTTCTTCCTATCTATGGCTAGTAATGGATACAAACATTGTAATCACTTTCTTAGCATAATTTCAGATTGTTTTCCAGAGTGGTTGGACCAGCTTCATCAATGATGTATAGTTTGTTTGGCTTTTTACAACTCTCTCACTACTGATTCTTCTCACCTTTTGTTTATCTTTGCTAATTGGCAGATTGTGAGATAAAAACCTCATAATTGTTTTGATGTGCATTTGTCTTACTGTTATTGATTTGAAGCAATGTATTCATGTGATAGATAAGAGTATACAATTCTTCTTTTGAGAACTGCTCACATTCTTTGAACACGTCCATTTCTACCATTTATTCTCTTTTTCCCCTCACTTAATAGTATTTTATTTTTTCCAATTACATGTAAAGATAGTTTTAAGCATTCGCTTTTATAAGATTTTGAGTTCCAAATTTTTTTTTCCCCTCTCCTCTCCCCTCCTCAAGATGGCAAACAATCTGATATAGGCTATACATGTACAATCATATTAAACATATTTCCACATTAGTCTTGTTGTGAAAGAAGAATCAGAACAAAAGGGAAAAATCACGAGGGTAAAAAAGTGAAAATAGTATGCTTCCATCTGCATTCAGACTCCATAGTTCTTTCTCTGGATGTGGATAGCATTTTCCATCATGAGTCTTTTGGAATTGTCTTAGATCATTGTATTGCTGAGAAGAACTAAGTCTATCAAAGTTGATCATCGAACAACATAGCTGTTACTGTGTACAATGTTCTCCTGACTTCACTCAGCATCAGTTCATGTAAGTCTTTCCAGAATTTTCTGAAATCTGCCTGCTCATCATTTCTTATAGCACAGTAGTATTCCATTATATTCATATACCACAGTTTGTTCAGCCATTCCCCAATTGATGGGCATCCCCTCAATTTCCAGTTCTTTGCCACCACAAAAAGAGTTGCTGTAAATATTTTTGTACATGTGGATCCTTTTCCATTTTTTATGATCTCTTTGGGATACAGACCTAGTAGTGGTATTGCTGGGTCAGAGGGTATGTACAGTTTGATTGCCCTTTGGGCATAGTTCCAAATTGCTCTGCAGAATGGTTGGATCAGTTCGCAACTCCACCAGCAATGCATTAGTATTCAAATTTTGCCACATCTTTGACATTTTTCATTTGCTTTTTCTGTCATGTTAGCCAATCTGATAGATGGGATGTGGTACCTCAGAGTTGTTTAAATTTGCATTTCTCTAATCAATAGTGATTTTAGAGCATTTTTATATGACTATAGATAGCTTTGATTTCTTCATCTGAAAACTGCCTATTCCTATCCTTTGACCATTTATCAATTGGGGAATGACTTGTATTTTGTAAATTTGATTCAGTTCTCTATATATTTGAGAAATGAGGCCTTTATCAGAAACACAGACAGTAAAATTGTTTCCCAGCTTTCTGCTTTCCTTTTAATCTTGGTTGCATTGGCTTTGTTTGGGCAAACCCTTTTTAATTTAATGTAATCAAAACTAATTCATTTTGCATTTCATAATGTTCTCTATCTCTTTTTTAGTCATAAATTCTTCCCTTTTCCATAGATCTGACAAGTAAACTATTCCTTGCTCTCCTCATTTGCTTTATAGTATCACCCTTTATGTCTAAATCATGTATCTATTTTGACATTATCTTGGTATGCAGTGTAAGATATTGGTCTATGCCTACTCTACCATTTATTCATAATTCATACAAAATAAGACTTGGCACATAATTTATATGACACTTGGGTACATTTTTTTCTGAGCTTTCACCTTCAAATTCTAGTACACTAGCACTTGTAGAAATTCTCTTCTTAAAGTAAACCTGAATAAAGACCAAGAAATGATCTCACCTGTGATATGGCAGCTGGGGGCTCATCTTTCTGAGTTCAAATCTGGCCTTAGACACTTACTAGCTGTGTGACCGTGGGCAAATCACTTAACTCTGTTTGCCTTAGTTTCTTCATCTGTAAAATGACCTGTAGAAGGAAATAGCAAACCCCTCCAGTATCTTTGCCAAGAAAACCCCAAATGGGGTCATGAAGAGTTGGGCATGACTGAAACAACAGAGTAACAATTATTGTTTGACTCAAGTTCACACAAATTATGGTAGTTTTTGTAATAAAAATGTCTGAAAAAACATTCCTCAAACATTTATGAATTACCTATGTGCCAGGAGACTAGCAGGAGATGCAAATAAACAACAGTCTTTGCTCTCAAGGAACTTAAACCAAATGCAAACTCTTTTGTGTGTGATCAGGATTCTAAGATACAAGATAACATCTTAGATTTTTATGTACTGAAAACATACAAAGTAATGCAAAGCATGGTGGTTAGAGTTAAATTGCTGTTTTGGGATAGTAACACATTGGGAGCCAGCAGGCTGCTTGATTGACAACCAAATGTTAAGAGAACAAACCCAAATTGTGATTTTTTTCCTTATTCCTGGAGGAACTATATATGAAAAGGACCAAAATTTGAAAAGAAAGGCAAGGTGAACTGCTGAGAATTGTGAGAGCGATAGCATTTTTCAAGAATTCATTGCTTATATCCCTCATTCTCTATTCTGTTTGTTTAATGCAATGTTTTACTTATTATTGATCACTTGTTATGTCTAGAGTTTATTTTGTTTTTATTCTGCCTGGTTTTATCAGGAGAATATTCTGGTTCACTTTTTATTCAATGCTTTTTTATTCATCATTGTATTTTACAAACTATGGTTTTAGACAGTTGTCTAAAACACTGAGAAACTTGCCCAGAGTCCCACAGCCACTGTGTGTCAGAGGTGGGGTTTGAGCCTATATTTTCCTAGCCTTGGGTCCTTCTTTCCATGCTGTATTTGTGTTCTGTGATGACAGGGCTTGTTATTTAACCAGTTTTTAATATGTGTCAGCAAGTCTAGGCACTTGTGGTACATTGGTCAGGGGGTGTGAGGTGTGGGTGGAAAAACTACACCATTTCTTACTTAAGGATCTTGCAGTCTAATAGACAGGGATGGGAAGAGAGATCTGTACATAACTCATTATGATGTAAGGCAGACCCTAAGTGTAAGTTTCAGCTGAAGGAATTAAGCATAGTTCTAGAGTAGGAGGAGGTTGGAGTGGGAGAGTGAGAAGACAGATTTTTGCCGATTGAAGAGAATATATATAATATTTTAAATGAAAGAATTAAGCAAAGCTTCATAAAAGTAGTAACATTTAAGCAAGGGAAAGATTTCCATAGATTTGGGAGGATTTCTTTTTTGGCTTGAATGAGAAAGGGGTAGTTGAGGAATTTGTATTCCATCTTAGTGTGGGGGAGGTGGAAGGGCCTTGAATGGGGGAGTAATACACCCCCAGGACAGTAATTTTAGCAATGAAATGAAGGGTAAATCTAAGTGAAGAGACCCCTGGACCAAAAGACCAACTTAAAAGTTATTGCAGTAGTCTAGGTGAGGAGTTCAGATAGCCTGAAATAGTATGTGGTGACAGCATGTGTGAAAAGATGGGGAAGAATCACCAGGTCTTAGCAATTGAGTATAAAACCTGAGGGATTGGAGGCTAATGGAGAAGGTAGATGAGGGGAAAGGTTTTGGGAAGATGATAGAGCCATCTTTAAACATGATGAATTTGAGTTGTAGATGGGGACATGCTGGCCTAGCATTTGGATAGATGTAACTGGGACTGTGCAAGAGTTGGAAGTAAAGATTTGGGAGACATCCATATAGAAGTTGTTAATATATCTAAGCTCTGTCTTTAAGTGATAGAGCTTAGAGAGTGAAGCGGTTAGGAACAAAGACTAGAAGAACACCTATGTGTAGGAAGCAGGAAGAAGAGGAATCAATGAACTCTCATTAAGCACCTACTGTGTTCCAGGCCCTTGCTCGATGCGGTTGGTGCAAAGATAATAATGAAGTACTCCTAGTTTTCTAAGAGGTTATATTGTAAAGGAGAATACTACTTGCACATGTCTAAATATATAGAGGATTAGGAAAAGTTTCGTGTAGAAGGTGGTCGGTGAGATGAATCTTGAAGAAGTGAGGGATTCTCTGAATTGAAGATTAGAAAAGGAGCACATTCCAGACAAGGGGGACAACCAATGCAAAGGCATAGAGATGGAAGATGTAGTGCTGCTTTTGAGGGACCAGTTAAATAGCTGGAATTAGCAGTAAATGGATAGGAGAATGTGAAGAAGACAGTGTTATGGAAGGTAAGGAAAGTCTCAAAATAGTTATCACTGTCAGACACTGTAAAACATTTGAAGATGATATGGACTGAACATCAGAGACCTTGAATTTTTGTTTTTTTAGTAGATTAGTGGACATGGACTGAAGCCAAGTTTCAAGGAATTAAGAAGTATGGAGAATATATATATATACTATACATTCTAGAAGTTTTACAGTGAAGAGAAAAAGGAAGGAAAGGATGACTGCTTCAGGAAGTTACAAAACCAGTGGAAGGTTGGGGTGTTTTTTTGTATGAGTCTGTTGTTTTGATTTTTTTTTTTTAATGGGACAGGAGGAGACAAACTTATTTATATAGGCATAATGAAAAGAGCCAGTATAGAATTCTGGCCTACTTTTCTTATAGAATGTTGGTATAGAACTGTGACAGACTTCAAAGGAAAATTTCTC
>NW_020954598.1:3055399-3122916 GCF_900497805.2 Vombatus ursinus | reverse complement strand
AAGTGTCAAGTGTTTGGCCTGAGGCTGGATTTGAACTCAGGTCCTCCTGACTTCAGGGCTGATGCTCTCTTGACTGTACCACCTAGCTGCCCCTCTGCTTCTTGATTAAAATGAAGTGGGTATAATGGGCCATTCTCTCCCCCCCCTCCCACTTTGGAATAAAGTATGTTCTATTTAGAATATATTTGATTTTCAAGATATATTCTTTTGATCAGTTGTATACTTTGGGAACATTTTTATAATAGGCTTCACTAAGGAAGGGATATCTTTCAGACATGGTGGAAGTAAATTTGTAAAAGTAGAATTTTGTAGTTCTTTAAGAACTGTGGGAAAGTAATTTTTACTCCTCAGTGCTCACACTAAGACTGTATAAACTTCAGGCCATTTTGGTGGGTGGAATTCCCACAGTGGAAATTCTTTCCTCTAGTTATGAGGGATATTTTGCCATTTCATAAAATACTCAATTGTAATAAAATGCTTTCTTCAGATACTGGAAGAACTGTCCTCTAGAAGAAGCATTCTGTATGACTCTAGAAGGAGAAGTAGGAGGCATAGGTAGAATTTATAGGAAGGCAGACGCTTAGTTTAATATGAGGAATATCTTCATAACAGCTAGACTAGTTTAACAATGAATGGAATGAGATGTCTCATTAGGTGGTGATTTTCTTGTCATTGAAGATGTTTGAGCTAGATGGCTTTGTTGGGAATGTGGTAGAGAAGATTTTTATCAAGTACGGGTGTTATGGGGTCGAGATGAATCAGACACAGCTGAAACAACTGAACAGTAGATGTTGAAGTAGATGGCCTCTTAGGGCTGTTCCAACTCCTAAGATTCTATAATTCTGTATTAACAGTGATTCATTCTGATTGAGCAACTGTTATTGTGCAACATTTGCATTTATTTTTGCTTTAATATTATATTTTAAATTGAGAGTTATCAACCAAATAGACACTGTCATATGTCCTTTTCCATTCTTAGATTAAATTGGACTTTTGAGAGTAGCTTGGTAGCAACTTTTGTTGTTAGGCTTATATTTCTTTGTCGTGGTTGTCTGTCCCAGTTCTGATACCAACTATCATTTTCTCATCTTTAAAATGAAAGTATTGGACTAGATTACTTCCATGATCTCTTCTAGCTCTAAATCCTCTGGCCACCTCTTGGATAAGTGAGGCCTCTCCTGGTTCCCCCAATAAAACTTTCTGTGTTTATTTTCTGTTTTCTATGTGCATGTTTTATGCTCCCCAACTGATTATAAACTACTTAAAGGACAGAGATTCTTGCATTTTTGGTCTTTTTATATCCCGTGCACATAGCATAGTGCTTGGCACCTAGAAGGTACTTAATAAATCTTTATTATACTGGATGAATTATCCTGTGAATCTCAGATGTGACTTGGCAAATGTAGTAAAACTTAAACATTCATGTTAATGAAAGGAACTAAATGTATAAGTAATCTAAACTTAATTTACTTACTACTTTGGAACATATTATATTTTTCCTTTTGGATACAGTACCCTGAACATCATTGGTACTTGATACCAACATTGGTATATTGGTAATAAATGCTTGTTGAATAAATGACATTGAGCTGGTTTGTTTTTCTGTAGTGTGTAAATTAAACAGTAGGCAGATGTGGAAGTGAAGTTACTGAAATTCACAATGAATATAGATAATTAACAATAAGAACATAATGTTTTATTCTTTGATATTCAGGACCACTCATTCTATCATCCAAGTAATTGACAAAAATAATAATACATGTGGTTGTTTGTTAATCGTGTCAAATTTGGTTGAGTGACTGGCATTACTAATAGTTACATTCAGATTCAAAATGACCACGGCAAAATGAGCAACACTCGCAAAAATATCAAATAGAATTAAATGGAACATTTATATTTTAAAGTTGATTATGGATTTAAAATAACTTTGCAAATATAAGACAATCATTAACAATGCCAAATAAACATGGCAGAAGTTGTAGTGGACAACAAAGCTAAAACTGAAGTAGTAATGTAGTGTTCATTAGAAAAATAGGACAAATATTAGAAACATAACTCATTGTTGAAATGCATTTAGAACAAGTTGACACCGTCTAAATCTGCTGTCCAATTTTGGATGCAACAATAGAAATATGATATAGAAGAAGACTTTGAATCCAGTCCTTGAGGCAGTTGGGGGTTAAGTGATTTGCCCAGGGTCACCCAGCTAGTGAGTATCATGTGTCTGAGGCCGGATTTGAACTCAGGTCCTCCTGACTCCAGGGCCAGTGCTCTATCCACTGTGCCATCTAGCTGCCCCTTTGAATCCAGTCTTGAGGTTCCACTATGGTTGGAAAATAAGGAATTGGAGAAAAAATGTTGAAGGTAGGGAATTAAGCGTAACTCAAGTTTGAGTAGATCATGTGTGCATAAAAGTGGATCCCTATTTTCACATTTCTTGCGATCCCAACCTGATAGCAAAAGGCTGGACTGAATGGCCTTTAATGGTCCTTTTAAAGCTCTATAAATACTGAATGAGTCTGAAACTACATATAAACAATGTTGGTAAAAATGAGGCTAGATAGTGAGTGATTTGCCACTAAAGTTGTTGCATGTGCAAGTTAAAACTAACTTGTGGGTACTGTATACACAAATTAACAGCTGAAGTATTTTGAGATGAGAAGATGATATTTTCCTGTTGTTGCTTTAAGTTCATTGCAGTTTCTTCAAGTTTTGCCTTTCCTAACATCTACTTTGGAGCTGAAGCTGAGAAAACCCTTAAAAAGATTTTGCTCAGAAGGAAAGCTCTCTTTAAAAAAAAAAGAGAGAAGAAAAGAAAATAGACTCATTATTCTTTGAAATCCATAATAAGCGAAGAAAATCCTGATGGATATTTAGTTTGACTGTTAAATATGCTTTTGAGACAAGGCAAGGACAAATTATTTTAACCCTCCTTTGCAGTTACTGCTGTAATGGAATGTTCCAAATGCTGTTTTAGTGCTTCTTTGAATACGAAGATTCAGCAACATAAGGTAATGTCATTTTTTGTGGGTGTGGGAAAGTCATAGTGCTTTTTGCTGGTTGAGTGATTTGATTGGTTAGTATTTATTTAATTTAGGATAATAGACATTAATTGTTGTGGAACAATTTTCGTTTTTGTCACGTGGAAACATTTTGATTATGGACAGGGATAATGACTGAGGATAGAATTGGAAGTATCTGGTGCGGTTAATTTTAGAGGTGTATGTCAGCTTCACAGGGTCTCTATTACTTAGCTTAAATCTGGCATTTTAGTATCAAAGCAACAACAAATAGACAATAATTTTTTTCTTAGTAAACACTAGGTATCACTGGATCTGCTGTGAAAGACATTGTCTTTAGCAATTGAAGAAAATGGGGAGTATTGACAAAACTCGTGAATGCTAAGGCTAAATTCTTGAATGTGTTTCTGAAATTATTAAAATGAAGTCTTTGTAGCTCTAGCTCTTTAAAAAGGCAGGGACTGTTGTTTGTTTTTTGGGGTTTTTTTTTGTTTTTCTTTTGTATTTTGTCTTTGTGTCCCCAGTGCCTTGGTGTAGTGCCTTGCACAGAGTAGATACTTTATTCTTATGAAAATGTCTTTTGGATGAAATTTTTTGATTGCACCAAGAAAATTTATTATTAAAAGGAGTCCTATTTAAAAAAAAACTACACCCCCACTATACCCCATTCTCTTTTTGTGATTAATTAGCATTTTCAGATATATCTGTGCACTGCATTGAAACTATTTTATTTTTATGTAGTCCTTTCTAAGTTCAAAACCCTCTAAACTTTATGATAACACTATAACTCCTATGGAAAGGCAAGGGGCAAGTTTGTCTACATCCAGAGAGGAGTTCAGGAGAGGTCTTGGTACCTCCCTGGTTCTCAATGCTCTATCCACCAAATTGTATGGTGCACATGACTGGGCTAGTTCTGCACAGCTTAGCATATGGGAGGAGGCTTAAGCAAATTTTAGGCTAAAACCAATGAATTATTTGGTTATTATTATAAGGATTCCATATTTAATTGCTAGTAAAATTACAATTCCACAATATAGTGACCTTTGTGCACACCTTTTCTTTATTCAAAGATGTATAGTTTTAAATATTATTACTTGAATTCTCATTAATAATAATATAAACCCTTGATGCCTCATTTCCAGTCATAACTCATAGTGTTTCAAAATGAAAGAAACAGAAGTGGTCATTTTTAAGTATCCTTATTCACTAAGCTGTAGTTGTTTTATATAAAATTGTAATATTTGAATTAGGTTTTGAATTTGTTTCTACTGAAGTATTTGTGAACTGCCCAAAAGATGAAAGGGCTTTCATTCTGGATTATAATTTATTGGTGATGGTCCTGTGGTTTTACTGAAATTTATTTGTGTATATTAGAAATAATGGATTTAAAAGAGAAAAATTTGTCTCAATACAAAGTAGTAATGAAAAACAGAAATGCCATTAGTGATATTGTTGTAATATTTGAGATTTATAATAAACATTCATAAATTTAATTTCTCCTAGAATTTCATTTTTAATTAGCATTGGTCATGGTATATTTTAATCTTACGTGACTTTAATAATTGAATTGTTGAATTTTATTGATAGGCTGGTTGTACAAACAGCATGTGCTTTGAAGTTATTCGAGAATCTGAAAAAAAAAAGAGTCTGCAGGTTTTGCAATGTGGTACTCCCTTCATCAGTGAATCTTGGGACCTATCCTCTAAATCTTACTAGATAATCTTTGAGAAATGCTTGCTATCTTCTCAAAATTCATGTCTTCACAGGTTCATTTTGGAACTTAACTAGGCTGGTCATGGATAACTGACATACAGTCCATCACCACACCTGTCCAGTTTGGTACAATCTGCTAGAGCTTACAACCTGCTGGCATGGCTTTGGAGAAGCCAGGGTTACCTTCATACTAGCATCACACAAGATGAACTTCAGTTTAGGAAATGCTTGGAAATATTGAAATCCTAATTTATGTTTTTTCTCTTCAGTGGGATAAGGCAGAATGTCAATCCAACTCAGCTAGTTAGCAGACTTAGAAAAAAACTAATGATTAAGAAAACACCTGGTAGTGGAAACCAAAGAGAGACTTTCAGGATTTTAAGATATTGTTGCTACATAGCCATTTGTACTATTTTATTGCTGGTCAAAATGTTTATGTTAATGAATACTGTAAAGCATCCTTAAAGTCATAGATTTTTCATTAAATATATCAGTACTCAAGAGTTACAGGTTAAGAAAAAAATTAAGACCAGCTGCCTGAGAGGAATGATGTAAGAACATTCAAGGGAAGGAGAAAAGATGAGATCTGTCACCTGCTATTCAAGGCTGTTAGCTATTGTTTGAGGACCTATTATCTACCTAGAACCACACACAGCTTTGGAAAAACTTGAAGGTCTTTCAAGCAAATCTACATGCTTATTAAAGGGACATATATGACAGTAAAGTTAATTTACTTGGGTCTTTGAAGAGCTTTGTTAAAATCTTGGAGCTGCTTAGAATTTGAATTAGATGAAGATGAGACTTTTTAAATTGCCCTCTAAAAATGATTATTACAAGGAATTGATCTTTCAAAACAAATTTTAAAAAACCCAATAATATCCAAATATACTGTATATATTTTTAAAAAGTAAGTGCACTGTCTTTATGTTCTCTGCTAAGAGGCAGTATTTTGTAACCTGTGAGCAATATAATATTCTTTGGAAAGTGAAAGAGGTTTTTATTTTAAATTGCTATAGCTTAGTTAGTTTTGGAGAGTCTAAGGTTTTAAGAAGATAAGATTTTTCTAAATATCAATTTTTTAAGTATTTAAAAATTAATACAATATTTGACTTTTAAATACTAATTATTTCCATGTATAACTAATAGTATTACAAGGAGAAGTCAAATCAACAAGCATCTGTTGAGTACCTGCTATGTCCAGGTATCGTACTAGGTGCTGGGGAGACAAAGACAAAAATGAAACAAACAGGTCTTGCCCTCAAGAAGTTCATAATTATAAAGATATTTTTCAAATTTTGGTTGATGTCCTATGATAACATTCTTGACTTGGCTACAAAAAAATTATCTATAAATGGTATCTAATATCAACCATATTTTCTGTTGGGTAGGCTGGAAGTAACATTGGAATCAGGAGACCTGGCTATGACACTAACTAGTTGACCCTTCTTACCTGGGTCAAGTCACCTAATCCTTCTCTGAGCCTCAGTTTCTTGATCTGTAAATTGAAGGGAGTTTACTAGATAATCTCAGTGCTCTAAATTCTATGATTACTGTCTTGTAAGTGGAAAACATATCTCATACATGATTTTTGCTGTTTTTAGAACATGGTCTTTACACAGTGTGTAAGTTCTTTAGTACTTGGGAAAGGAAACCTTTTTGTTTTCTTTTGTTCTGTTTGACTAGGCACCAAATAGCAATGTTACTGCTCAACTTTGTTCACTCCTACATTTCATTCATTCTTGTCAGCCTTGCCAGGGAGAAAAAGTTAGCCAACTTTCAAACCAATTCCAACCCTTCTCACCTTCTGTTTCAAACCCTGGTACCCCTCTTCAGCAGTTCAGATCTCCTCCCCCTACAAATGAAGAGCTGAAAAAAAAGAAAGATTTAGGGAAGCAGAGGGTGTGTGTGTGTGCGTGTGTGTGTAGATGTGCACTTGTGTGTTGGGGGGGCGCCTTCTTGAAAGTGTATGTCATTTTGATTTTGACATGCTACAGATTGGGTAACTTTTTTATTCTTCCAGCTGAGATTGATTTTCTGGCAGTGTGTGTACTCTCCTGAAATTCTGAAGCATATATTTTGGGGATAGAGAATGAGGCAATGACTGAATTTGATAAACTCAGAAGTTGGCTGATTTGGGGATTTATCATGTATGTGGCGACAGTAATAACTTTATTCAGTAAAAGGTTATACAGAGAAGCATAACTGATCACTCTCACAAATGAGTATTAGGTGGCTGGAGAAGTCTAGTCTAGTTAGTACTGTGAGCCATAGTCTTGTTTTAACATTCTTACTTCCTTGAAATCTGATGTTGTTTGAATTTAGTCTGTGAATCTGTAGAGTTTTTCAAACTGAACGATTGACAAACATTTTATGCTAGTAGATTGTAAGCTCTTTTAAGTTAAGGACTGCTGAGTTTTTTGTCTTTCTATCTCCAGCACCTTGCACATAATAAAACTTAATACGTATTTGCTGAATTAAAGGCCATGAACATTCTAATGTTCTGTGATTTCATTTGGGATTCACCGTCATGTATTAAAATACACATTTTATAAGCATATCACTTGAGATTTAAAAATTAATAAATTATGCACATCATTTGAATAGCTTTGGGTAGGAAATAACATTCATTTACTTAGACTTAAATTTAAATCCACACTAGACAGACTTGTTTTCAGACCAAAACAAAACTTTGTAGTTGAGCCTAGGTCTGGGTTAGATAAAAGTTTGAAGTAGAGGGAGAAAAACTTTAGCGCTTTGAGACGCCTTTCATTCATCTTTCATTAATAATTAATAACTAATGTATTAAGGCCGTAACATGTTGCCCTTCAAGTATTTTCACAAAATATATTGAGGTTCTAAAGTCTCTTGAAATATTTATTTTTTATTTTAGTAATATAGTAGATTCTAATTTAATTCTAATCGGTAGAGAGAATGAAGTATTTGAAAAAATGGTGGAGTTGAGGACTGAGGAATTTCAGGTAAAGAAATAGGTAATATGTAATATTTAGTTCTTTTCCTCTTGTTGCACAAGGATTTGAGAGTAAGGTTCTTGTGTAGCAAGTTATACTGATTCAGTTACAGCTTAAAGTTTTAAGTCCTATCAATTTAAAAAAAAAAATGAGCTGTCAGTTGGTTGTTTTATTTGTTCTCTCCGATCTGCAAAAGCAAAACTACTTGGATTGTTCAGCTTGGAGAAGATGTGGGTGAGGGGTGAGTTATTACTGATCTTAAAGATTATGAAAAAATGATGGTGACTGGATGTTCATGTTTTTCTGTCCACAGAAATGAAGTGAACTTAAATTCACTTAAATTAGAGAGTTTCATTTCTGTGAGGAAGAATTATCAAACATTTGTTAAAAATCAAAAGTAAGGTACCAAAGCAGATTAATAGGGCTCTTAGACTCCAGAAATTTTTATTCTTATGAAAATTGATTAGGGATCTCCTATAGGTAAGGGAGTAGGTGGAATGCTGAAATAAACAGACTCTGTCTTACAACTTCATGATTTCTTGCAAAATTGAGAATACTTGTTTGACAAATTGGCCATAATGTACAAATTCTTAAGTATTTAAACAGGAGTGTCATCATTAGCCATTATAGGCAGTTTTAAGGAATACAACTATGATTATAGGCTATTTGTCCAGTTTTATGCATTGGATTCAAACAGTAGCTTTTTAAATGAGGGGAATAAAGTTCCCAGGGGAAAAATAACTAATTCTTCTACTTTTCTATTTAAGAAAACTAATTTTATAGATCAGAAAACAAAGAAATAAAACATTTATGGTTTGACTACTTGGTTTTAATTTGCTTTATTTTTAAAATTAATTTCAAAAAGTTCTATGTGTACTGGCATCTTTATCTTTTGGGAGCAGGGTGTGTAATAAATACAGACATAATCCCATTATAACAAATGCTATTTGTAATCACCATTATGGACAAAAAAAGCTGTTTTTATAGCTTTCTGTAATTCTGGGGGGGTGATAGAATTTGTTTTGGAAGTCTTAGACCATATATGTGTTTATTGTGTTACTTACATACATACATACATACATAAGTAGGTACATACATACATACTATTCCTTCTAATAGTGACTAGACACACAGAACATTAGCCCTGAAAGGGACCTCCTTTTATAGGTGAAGAAACTAAGGCCTAGAAAGATTAATTGACTTGTCCAGGTCATATTCCTAGTTAGTTTCAGATTTGGGACTAGAAACTATACCTGACTGGCTGCCTTTCTCCTCTACTGGGATGCCCTTGAGGGACTGTGATATTAGTGCTTTCTTATCTAGTTACAAATAATAGGAAGAAAGTTATGCACAGGAATCTAAAGATGTTGATACAATTCCTTCCACTTTTATTTGTACCGATTTTAGGGCACTTTTCACTCTCAACTACAGAAGCAAGGCACTCGATGTTTTGGTTTTTTTAAATCTCTAGTACCTGTAGACTAGAAATGTAATTTCTAAAAATGTCAAGAACAGCATTTGGATGTGGAATTTTACCAATACCAAAATTAAATGACCTCTTAATTTTAGTGATCAGCTTATGTACTATCATCACAGTGTTGGATATATGTCTGAGAAAAGATGAACCATTAAGCATTATTTAGTAGTAATGTGGGGTTTTTGTTTTTATTAATAATTCCTTATATTTTCTTTTTCTTAGAGTAGAAAAATCTAAAGGAAAAATATATTTTTTTTTATCTCTGCTACTGTCAATGAGACATTTGAAATAATCTCAAGCTAAGAGCTTTTAGGTAAACTTACAGCTGGGGGTGGTGGTGCTGGTAGGGATCTTAAAACGTTAACTCATAGTATTATAAGTCGTCAGAACCTTAGTTATGAATTTAGATCACCATTAAGTACTCTTTGACCCATGTTGTTTACATATTTGTTTGTTTTCCTAGGTACGGGCTCACCAGCTAGTTTTACCACCTTGTGATGTAGTGATCAAAGCTGTTGCTGACTACGTTCGTAATATTCAGGATACCACTGATTTGGATGCCATAGCTAAAGATGTTTTTCAGCATTCACAGGTAAAACAGAGCTTGAATATGGTTTGTCCTGGGCATCTGCTAGCTTTTGATTGTTTAACTGGAATAAGCTATTTGGTTATTTGGTTTAATTCTTGAGTAGTCTTGCCATATTATGTGTGGATGTGTGTTTTAGGAATGGCAAGGTCATCTGGTTCTACTTCCTCATTTTATACTTGATAAACTCAGGTATATATGGATGAAGACAAATAAGTAATAAATGGCAGAATTGTGACTTCAGCCTAGGTCCTCCTGCTCTATAAATTCACTGTCCTTTCCACCACGCACTAAGTATACAAGAAAATCACTTTCTAGATCCTTACCATGTAATCTATACAGGCACGGTCTGAAGCCAGTTGGAGGGGCTTACTATTGTGTTTCTGTCCAATTAGTTGGCATTTTTATCTTTTTTTCCCCCAAGAATTGAAATAAATTGGTACCAGAATGGTGAATTTTGGTACCATAACAGATTCCTCCCCACCCACCTCCCCCTACTCCAAACACTTGGCAAATATTCCAATGATATAACTTAATTGAGCCCCATGTGTCAGATGGGGAAGGAAATAAGGATTTAAGTTGTCATACAAGTTGGTAATAGGACTGCTAATACAACATCTCTTCTCTCAGTCTTATGTCAGTTCAGCCATGTTACTTAAAAATAATTAGTGCTAGATAGTGTTCTTCCTTAATACCTTTTGCTTTTTCTTAAATAATTTAGAATACTTTTAAACTTCTAATCCAATGTTTAAAAAAATAACTTTAGAGGCATAAGAGGGTTTTAATTTTTTTAAAATATACCTGATTAGAGGCATAATGGTTTACAAAGTTTTTTTTATTTCTATTTCAGTCTAGAACAGATGACAAAGTTACTCGATTTAAGAGAGCAGTTGGATATTATTCAGCGACTAGTAAGCCTATGCCATTTCATCCACAGCATTACTTAGGTGAGTAAACAAAGTCCTGAATGAAAACTATTGACAGCTTATTTCACTTCTTTAAAAATATTTTCTTATATGCTCTCCTCCCTTCATTTAACATGATGATTCTATAAATTTAAAATGTTGAAATTCATTCGAAAACTTAGCATAATTCCCAGTGCAGATTGATGATGATGTATATTCAGTGTTCCTTAAATGGGAAGAAGGGCAAGGAATGTGAAATGTATGCACGTGAATTCCTGGTAACTTTAGGATTTTGGTATTGGTAAACCACAGGGGATGTGAGTAAAGTGACTTTGCCTTCTCTTCTTTCTTGTAAGACCTTTTTTAGTGGATGAAAGTGATTTGGGAATGAAAGGATTTCCTCATTTGAGCAGTACCTAGGTTCCTAGAACTGTCTCTGTCACCAGGGTGCTGCCAGTAAATGTGAGTGCCTTGACATTGTGGGGCTGGATATCTCTTGGCTGAAAGGTGTTGAAGTGCCAAAACACACGTGCTCAGATTCTGCCCTTCCTCGTTGGCCAGAAGGAAAGGAAGCTGTTGGTAACAAAAACTTTGGAACAAGTGTATGTGTTTAGTGAGCCTCAGTGTTTGAAATAGATACATTATGTTATGAATGGTGGTCTTCCCAGAAAACTACAATGAAAAACTGCATCTTTGTGCTATTCCTGGGGAGAATTGTGCTTCTTAAAGTTGCAGAATGATAGGATGTCAGAGCTTCACATCCCATCTCCTCTTTTCCCGGAGGAGGAAACTTAGGCCTATTGGAGAAGGCAACTTGTCCAAGGTCACCCAGCTCATTAGTAACCAGGCTAGAAATTCAGGCCCATTTGTGCAAACTCTAAGGCCACTCTACACCATTGTTCTTTCCCAAAGCTAGTTCTTCACTGAAAGAGGAACAGGATTCCTGCTTTGTAGGGAATTGATGCCAGTTGTTTAGCATCTAAATACTTGAAGCAATACAGAATTGAGAAGTCTTCTGAAGAAAGGAAAGCTTAAAAGGAGGAGGGTAGAAAAGTTACTTGGTAATGGTCTGTCTTCAGGACTGGCAGATTCTAGTACGATTCTGGTTTTCTTAGTTAAAACCACTCATAAGTTATTTGTATACTCAATTTTAAACAAAAGAAACATTTATGTAGATGTTTAATGTCTTGTAGAGTTTAAATTCAATAGCTGTTCTTTTGAGCTTAGTGCTCTGCAGAATAAGATGTATTAGACACTATCTTTTTGTTTAAAATCTTTTGTGGGGCAAGCAGGTACCTAACCCATGAGGTAGTTGACAATAGTAGGCACTAAGTGATAAAATGTCCACGTGAATAATGCCAGATATCAGACTAAAGTACTTAAGAGAAAGAGAAATCGGTATCTTTCCTTGATCAGACTGCCTTATGTTATTTTATATTCTTCTATCTATCCTATTATTCTTATATTATTCTAGAATTCAAGCATAACTTGAGTTACCATTGGTTTGGAATAAATGTTGTGTCAAAGGGTAGAGCAGGGGTGGGGAACCTGTGCGTTCAAGGCCACATGTGGCACTCTAGGTACTCAGGTGTGGCCTTTTGACTAAGTCCAAATTTTACAGAAACAAATCCTTTTATTAAGGGGATTTGTTCTGTAAAGTTTGGATTCAGTCAAAGGGCCACACTTGAGGACCTAGAGGGCCATATGTGGCTTTGAGGCTGCAGGTTCCCACCTCTGGAGTAGAGAATTGACTTAAAGTTTGGAATCAAAGGATAGGGAGAAAAATCTACTTTAAATAGTACAGTTTTCAAGTAGTGTTTGTTACTCAATAATACGTACTTGGCCTGGGTCATACACTAACATTTTTATAAGTAATAAGAAGGAAGGAAGAGTGCAACCAAAATTCCGTATGTTTGCAGATGACAGTATACTAAAGGAAATGCTAAGCTTGTAGAGCTTAAAAACAGGAGTGACTCATAAGATTTTGAGTCAACAGTAGATGGAGCAGATGCTCTTCATCTTAAGCAAGGATACATTGATAATATTTTAGGGAAAAAGTAACCCAAATTACAGAAAATTGGACCTGGCACTTTCTTACAAATCTTGAAAAGTGCCTTCAGGTTATTGTTAATATGTAAGTCCTCTCTACCACTGTGTTCAAATGGGTATTAGAAATAAGATGGGAGCAATGATTTTGTTTTATAAAATAAAACATTGTGTGCAATTTTGGTCTTAATACAAGATAGATATGAGGAGAACTCAAATGACTAAGGAAATAGACACTTCCATATATGAATGGATTAGAAAGATTAAGTTTCTTGGCTTATCAGCCAAGAAGAGTTATAGCTAAGAAAGAATGTTGTAAAAGTTTATGGTTTTTATGAGTAGGATAAATAAGGATTTATGCAACCTAACCTGGATTATTAGAAGTATGGGGCAACAATGTAAATGGAAAGAACAACCAACATCAGACAATTGAAACAATGTTTTCAAATTACAGAGCCTAAACATGTCTCAAAAGAAGTACTATTAAAACATAACTGTGTTTGTTTGTTTGTTTGTTTGTTTGTTTGTTTTTTTGGCTAGGCAGTGGGGTTAAGTGACTTGCCCAGGGTCACACAGCTAGTAAGTGTTATGTGTCTGAGGCCGGATTTGAACTCAGGTCCTTCTGAATCCAGGGCTGGTGCTCTATCCACTGCGCCACCTAGCTGCCCCAAAACATAACTTTTGATCTGTTGGTTGGTTTTGCTGATTTTTCCTTTAAAAAAAAGTTATGTGGGAGGAAGGAAAGAAAATTTAGGTAATGAAAATTAAAAATATTAAATTTTTATTTTTCGAAGTTGGGGCACCCATAGAAGCTTGAAAAAGAGATTATAGAAGAGAGCCCTACTTCTGTAAGAAGCCTTTCCCAGTCCTCCTTAATTTTAGTACCTTCTCTTTGAAATCACCCCCAATTTATCCTGCTTATATGTTGTTTTTACATAGTTGTTTGCATGTTGTTTCTCACATTGGATTGTGACTTCCTTGAGAGCAGGGACTGTTATTTGCCTTTCTTTGTCTATGTGACTTTAGCACAGTAGGGCACAAAGAAGAGGCTTCATGAATGCTTGTTGACTGACTTATTACAGGGTTTTATAAACTGTAGATAGTAAACATATGGAACTGATTAAGAGGTACAGAATATAACTAGATTTAAGAAGCATTTCAGTAGATTTATGGATGGATAATTATCTTGAAAATTAAGCATAATTGGATTAATTTTTTCAACGTGACATGAAGTCAACTACCATACTCTTTGTAAAACATTTTCTGTTAACTCCTGTCAATGAAACCTCAGTTTGGAAGCACCATTGGTCTGATCCAATATATAATATTTTGTACATTCTCATGTGTGCTTACTGTTATTTAAACTAGAGCTTACATTCAGCTTTTGTTGTAATTATCCTCCAACCACTTAATGCAGTAATCTATGGTAACATACAAGAACTGTAGTATGGATAAATTCATATAATTTTACAAAGTACTTAAAAACTTGAGCTTTTTCATCCAGCTAGATACTTTTTAAAGTTTATTGTCATTATCATCATTATTACTTATACTTCCTTTTAGTGTAATGATAAGCACTACACTGCTTAAAAATGGTAAGAGGTTAGGAAAAGGAAGGCAAAGATCAAGGAAATTTTTTAATTCATCTATTTGATTTCTTAGTGCATTTTCCATACCGACTATAGCAAGTATCATCTCCTCTTCAACACCCAAATTATCCCTTCCTCCACTTCCATCCACCTGTTAGCTCTCAGCCAGTGAGCTTACCTTTTAAGTTATTGAGAAGATCAAAGCTATTGGGTGCAAATTCCTAAACAGACCCCACAGCAAAGGACTTTAGAGGTTATTTCATCCATCTTCTTGGTGTATTCAATTATCCTGTCTTCAATATCCCCCTTTATATCTGATGAAGAGCTTATTACCTTATAAGGCAACACATTCCAATTTAGAAAGACTATATAGTGAACTGAAATTTATCTCTTTGTGGCATCATCTGCTCATTGATCCTAGTTCTGTTCTTTGTTCATAACAGAAAAAAAATGCCTACTGTAGAGAGAATTGGTTGATAAGGTAGTGAGCATGAGAACCTTGGGAGAAGTGACTATTTTATACTAAATTATGTGATAGAGAAAAGCTAGAAATAATTTTATAAACACCCTATATTTAGGGAGAACAGATTGCAAACCATTTTGAAAAAGGATGGAGATGAGGTTCCATGGACTAAAATGTCAGCCCTGGTCACAGTAAGAAGCTCCCAAGAATGGAATTGTGAATTGAAACATTTCTAAAAAGGAGGAAAAGAGATGGTTATTTCAGAGAAACTAACTCATTGACCAGTTTAGGTTTTTGAAAGATGTGTAGAGGATGGATGCAGGGACAAGTAATGAAAGGTAAATGCAAGAAAGTGGTGTGGTCTGGTAAAAATAGATTCAAGAATGTTCACACACAACGAGCCAAGGCTGTCATGGAACACTAAGGACAACCAGATGGAATTTGTTCATGATTTTATCGTCATAGCTCTTTGTCAAGAGGGAGGGTTTTGTTTGCCAGGAGGTGGATGGGAAGTCACTGTGTTGTAGATACAAAAGGCATCAATGAAGTATGTATTTTTGTTTTTTAAAGGAAGTAGTGATCACAAAGGCAGGATGACTTCTTTTAGAAATGCACATACTAGTACAAATGTGGTTTGAACAGGGCAGAGTACAATAAATTCTTTTACTTCCTTATTCTTTACTGTGTTAATGTAGGCTGCAATCATAGTAGCTTTCTTTGCTGCCATAATCACACTGTTGACCTCTGTTAAGCTTGCATTCTACAGAAGTCCTGACATTTTCAGATGAGTTGCTATCTAATCATTCTACTTTCCCCATTTTGTACTTTGTGAAATTTAACCTTGTCTAAGAAGTTATACAGGGAGGCAGTTTGTTGTTGTTTGTCCTTCCTTCTTGAAGAGGAACAATGACATCAGGACAGTGATATCTTGATTTGCAAGTGAATTGGATCTGAGTGAGGCAGAGCTCTTCAAAGTCATCAGACTCATTCTCTCCTCTTATGTAATCTGAGTCCAGTGGCAGGACATAGGTCAGGATGACTGGCGATGGCCCTGCTGGAGGCAACTGGTGGCTCAGTGGATAGAGCACCGGGAGTCAGGAAGCCCTGAGTTTATAGCCAGCCTGACACTTCCTAACTGTTACTTAAGGAAGTCACTTAACCTCTGCCTGACAAAATGGATCCATTGGAGAAGGAAATGAAATGGCAAGCCACTCCATTATCTTTGCCAACAATCCCAAATGGAGTCACAAAGGGTTAGACATGACTGAAATGACACAAAACTTAACATTTACATCTATTATTCATCATATTAGATCTAGCTTAAAGACAATACTTTAGGAAAAACTCCAGTTTAAGGGACTTTGTGAAGATTAGCCTTTTGAAAAGGAAGAAAAGAGGTCAGAGAAATAGGAGTTAGACCCACAAGAAGACAGTATCATGAAGCTTTGGGCAGTGATGACATCAAGAAGCACAGGAAGGTCTCGGTAATGTCAAATGTTTGAGTGACATCATGGAAGATGAGGCCAGGGTGGAAAGGAGAGAAAGATTGTGAGAAAAATGGCTGCCAGCTTTGGTGATGGGATTTATTTGATATTACTTTGGAGAGAATGGTGTTAGTTGGATGGTAGAGACAGAAGCCAGATTGCACGGGGTTAAGAAGTGAGTGGGTAGTAAGGAAGTGTTACCCTATTATTGTTAATCCCTGGATACAGTTTCAATGTGAACAAAAGCAGAACAAGTTTACTAATATTGATTTTTCATTAGAAAATTTTCAGTTTGGAAAAATATTGCAACTTAAAAGGATTAAATTTGTATTTAGTAATATGCTATGTAAATACTCATTACATAATAATCCATTTCAAAATCTTAGTTATGGGTTTTATATAACCATAGGTGATAGAATCCCATTTTAACAAATTTGACTAGATATTACCATATCCACCGACTTTCAAAACACTCCTTGGCCACTTCTCTATATATGTTGTTTTTCCATATTAGAATGCAAACTCCTTGAAGACAGGAACTGTCCTGTTTGTCTCTCCAGCACAGTACCTGGCACATAGTAAGCACAAAACAAAAGTGCCTGACCTCCAGCCTAGAATCTCCAAATGCATATTTGGACATCTTGAAACTGATGTCCTATAGACATCTTAAACTCAGCATGTCAAAAACTGAACTCATCTTTTTCCAGAAGCTCTTAGTTCACTTTGCATCATTATGTGGAAGTCTTTCCATGTTTCTTTGTAGTCATCATATTTGTTGTTTCTCACAGCTCAGTAATAAATATTCTGTTGTGCTTACTGAAGAGTTTGTTTTGCCATTATCCAATCAATGACCATTTACTTTGTTTCTAGCTCTTTGCTATCCCAAAAAGTGTTGCTATAAATATTTTGGTGTATATTGAGTCTTTTTTGTCAGTGATCTCCATGAGTTATATGCCTCAAAATGGGATCTCCGAGTCAAAGGGTATGAATATTTTAGCCACTTTATTTACATAATATCGAACTATTAAAAAAATCTTCATGAAACTCCAAATTCAAAAAAGTTTTCTCTTCATTGCTTCTAGCATCAGATACAAATTCCTCTCTTTGGCATTTAAACTCCTTCATGGTCTGTCTCCAAACTGTATTTCCAATCTGAGCTTACTTTATTCTTCCCAAAGTACTCACCATCTTAGCCAAACTAGGTATTTCTTGTTTTCCATTCATAGCGTTCCATCTCCTACCTCCATGCCTCAAATAGACTTCCTCTTTTCCCTCTACCACTTGGAATCTCTCATTCCATTCAGGGTTTAGCTCAAGTGTCTTGAAGGCTTTTCCTGATTCCCCCTTAGCTGCTAGCCCTTCCCATCCACCTTCCCCCAAAGTACTTTGTAATTATCTGACTAAATATTGATTCTCCTCAGAAGAATGTAAGTTCCTTGGTGGCAGAGACTTATCTGATTTTATCTTTGTATTACCAACACCTGGCACTGAATGAATAATTTTTTAATTGAACTGGATTTTTTAAAGCTAAATTCTTAGAGAATTTGGAAGTAGTGTTTTGGTGAAAAATACACCCATTGTTTTGTTCTGTGATTTTAAAGAGTGCAAATCTTTTATTTTATTTTGAAAAGAATAAATAATATTTTTCTAACTATATTGATGATTTTAGAGGTCTCGATACTAAAACAGTTCATGTGACTTTTAAAAAAAATCATGAGTAATAAAATCCATAGTAATTTTTCAATTAGGTTATGCTTCTCTAAAATACTTTGATAAATAGAAATTTAAATATATCATTTTTTAAATACAGACCTATAAAATGTACTTTTCTCAACTTAGGAAAAATAATTCAAAATGCAATTTATGTAATGTTTTCTTTTTGCCTTTTTACCTCATTGCCAAGATTTTTGAAAATCAACATTTGAGGTTGTTTTCACTACATGCTACATATGAATGACTTTTTGAAATTTACTTTCAGAGAGTATTTTCTTTCTATAAAAGTTTCAAGAAAAGGTTTTGATTCCAGTTACTTTATATTTAAGGTTAAGATAGAGTAGTAAAATATATTTAGTGAAGCAAAGCCTAGAACATTAGCTTTCCTTGCTGATCTTAAAAGTAATTTGAGGCTTCTCTTACCTCTGGAACTTTGTGATAGTGCATTTTTCCATTTCTCCTGCTATTCATGAGAGATGATTGTTGGGAAAGAAGGTGGAGGGAATTTTGTTAGAATTTTCTTTCCTTACTTTTCAGTGAGACTTTTCAGAAATCCCTTCCTTTATCCCTGTAGAGAAGTAAATTTTAATGAAGCAAAGGATGTAAAACTGCTAAACTAACCTTCCTGGAGAGAAATAGTGCCAAGTGAGTACAGGTGTGTTCTACTTTGGAAAAATATGAACATTGCATAAAAGATAAATTAGGGATTTATTCATATTATTAATGGATCCTCCAAATGGCTTCCTTGATATATAGAGCTCAGGCAGTGATAGTGCATTTAAATGTTATATTTGCAAATCATTGGTAGTCGACCAGGTCTTGAAAAACCAATCTTACTAGAGCTACAAGGAAATTTAGAAATCCTCTAGCCCAACTCTTTCATTTTATATGTAAGGTGACCGAGATCAAAGAATCTGTAATTTGCTAGAAGTCATGGCATTTTGTTAGTGACAGAGCCCTAATGGTCTTTTTGCTTACATTCTAGTGGTCTTTCTACTTTCTCAAACTTTTTGGTCTCAGGATCTCTTTATGCTCTTAACCATTATTGAAGAACCCAAAGAGCTGTTAATGTGGGTTATATCTATTGACATTTACCATATTTGAGGTTAAAACAAATAGTTTTTTTTTTTTGATTTGTTGATTCACTTTAAAATAACACTATTATGTGTTAACATAATAGCATATTTTTATGAAAATAACTATATTTCCCAAAACAAATAACTTAGTGAGGTGTGGCGTTATTTTACATAGTTTTCTAAATCTTTTTTAATGTCCAACCTAGTGGAAGATAGCTGGATCATCATCTGTTTCTGGATTCAGTTTGTTGAGATATGTTGTTTGATTGTAATATAGGGAGAAAATCTTGGCCTCATGCAGATAGATAGTTGGGAAAGACAGGAGTATTTTAAAAGGCAAATAACATCTTAGAATTATTATAAAAATAGTTTTGACCTCATGGACCCCACTTAAAGGGTCTTGGGGCCCAAAGGGGCTAACAGACCACATTCTCTGAATCACTGTTCTAAGGAAAGTTCCTTAATAGATAGTCTTAAGATCATAGCTCTTGTGTTGGAATGGTGCCTTATAGGTAATCTAATTCAGCCCCATCATTTCATAGTCAAGGAAACTTTGGCTTATTAGGGGAAATATCTTGTATAAAGTCACACAGAGTAACAGAGTCAGGATTCAAACTAAGGCCCTCCAGCTTCATATCCAGTGTTCTTTCCAATATACCACACTTAGCTCTTAGATTTCATACTGATAAAGTGATGATAATAATTAATATTTGTATTTTGCTTACTATATGTTAGGCACTGTGCTAAGCATTTTACAATTATTATCTTATTTGATTCTCACAACAGCCCTGGGTGGTAGGTGCTATTATTATCCTCGTTTTATTGATGAGCAAACTGAAGCAAACAGTGGTTAAGTAACTTGACCAGGTCCACACAACTAGTAAGTCTCTCAGGTCAGATTTGAACTCAGATCTTCCTGATTCCAGGCATCCACTAGGCTGCCTAACAGACTGGCACTAAAACAATGCTCTGTTGGGATATTAAGTACCTACTGATTTTTTTTTTCTTTTAAACTGCAAGATGGGAGGCAGTGAAGGGATGTAAAAATTACTCTAAATCCTTGAATCTTTTAATTCAGCTTTGCATGCTTCCATAGGAGCCTGATGGTAAAAGTATTGCCAAAGAATTTTCAGCATGCAAAGCACTTTTCTCTAGGGTAAGAATATTATTTCCAGGGTGCCAACAGTTCCCAGTTGCTCCCTTTCAGGAACTGAAATAATTGCTACCTATATAATTCCTAGTCGTTGAGATAGGGCATTTATGTTAGCTAAATTCATTCATTTATTCAGCTTTATTAAGTGCTTAATGAATGTAGTGCTAACCACTAGGGTAGATAATAAGGTTAGATAAGATGTGGTGCCAAGGGGTAAAAGAGCAGAAATTGTTAGTCTTACCCCACTGGGATTATGAAGTTTTTAGGGCAGCACCCTAAGATAAACAGGGACCAAAAAGTACTTTCCTATTCTTTTCAGGTTATACCAAGAATTTTAAATGAAAAGATTTTTCCTAAATTTATGTTTCAAAATCTTTGTGCTTTTAGCACTCATGAAGCTTTAAATGCCTGTTAAATATGCAGTTTTAAAATGTCAAAAAATTTTGGAAATTTTGCTCTTTTCCCTCCAGAAGCATTAAAAATTAATGTAGAAAATTATATTGATTTATCTTAATCTATGTAGATAGTTACCAAGGTCAGTGATTTGTGGTGTTATGTCAGCAGATTATATATTGGTGTCATGATGACACCCATGTCATGATGAAACCCAGTGTTTTTGGTGTTTGCATTATCAAACTTGAAATGAAAAAAGTTACTGGGTGAATGTTGTCCTTTGGTTTTACTTGTTAGTCTCCAGGGTGAAACATAAATTCTCTTCCCTCCCCACCCCCTGATTGCTAGTATTTCTAAGAGATACTAATTCAATTACATGGATTTTGTTGATTTGTAGTTTTTCTTTAAACTGGAAACTGAACCTAAGAACACTGGTATTTTGTTAGGCCTTGGAGCTAAATCGTAGGCATAATTTTTTCCCCACAATCTCATTTGTGACATGAAGCAAAAAAGTTCAGTGGTCCCCAGGGGTAGGCCTGGGTTCAGAAGCCTGGATCTTTTTTCCTTTAGTCTTAGGGTAGGAGTTCTTCACCTTTTTGATCCCATACCCCTTGTCCAGTCTGGTAAAATCTGTGGCCCTCTTTTCAGAAGAATGATTTTCAATGCATAAAGTAAAGTCCATAGAATTTTAAAAGAAACCAGTTATATTGAAATGCAGTTATCAAAATATAAAAGACAAACAAGTTAATGGATCATGTTAAGAATCTCTATTTTAGAGAAATTACTAATTTATTTTTAATGACTAAATGAGTCTACTAAAACATTCCATATGAAGTTTTCTTTTCCTTCACCTATTCTTTCTGTCTCTCCATCTAAGCATACTTTGCAACAAAAGCCTACTTCTACAGTAAGTATTTATAAAAGGAGTAGAATGAGAAACTGGTAGTGTTAATCTCCATGATGTGAGCCCTTGTGTCTATTCTGAGAAAGATCCTCTTGTCATGAAAAAAGACTGACAAAGACTCTGTTTAGCCAGGCCTTGGAATGAGAACAAGAACTAATTTAGAAAACAGCGCTCCCAGTAGCACAGAAGCCTGTTATAGTTTATTCTGCATTTCTTCTATTTTCCCTCAAAATTTTTTAAAAAATTAATTCATTAATTAGACTAAATAGGATTTATTAGTGAGTTGAATTGTGCATTTGGAAACAGGGACAGAGAGCACAGTTTGAGATTGGCAGTTGTAATCACTTTACAATACAGCCAGTCTATGGACCATGTTTTGTTTTCAGTTCGTTGTTAACAAAAACCTGCTTTTCAGGAGTTTCAATATGGAATGCTTAAACAACCAGAGTGTATCAAAGATGTTCATCTTCAGTTTAATGTTAATTAATGGTAATCATCATTAATGAGCCTAGTTCTCATATCATTCAGAAGGGGAAGGGTGGCTCAAACGGCTTCTAAATAGAATTGTAAGGGTGATAGTTCATAATATCTTTTCCTTGTGTAATCCCACAAAACTAAATGTATAAACCTTCTAGATATAGCAGAACTAAGCAGCTGTAGTATAAGCAAAAAGAACTTTGTAATGGGAGTCAATTGACCTGGGTTCCTGTCCCAATTCTGACACTGGCTGACTACTTACATGGCCTAGCCAAAATCACTTTACCATGGTGGGCCTTCAATTCATTCATCTGTCAGAGAGCTTTTGGCAATAGTTTATAGAATAGATTATTTTTAACGTAGCTTCTATTGCTAAATTCTGTCATCCTAGGATTCATATCTCCACTTCAGACCCCCAACCTATAGTTTTATTACTGTGGACTTCCCAGAGCAAAGACTTTCTCCACCAAAGGACAGGCAACTCATCTGTGTCTTTTGGTCCCAGAGTTGTTTGAGAGCATCAAGAGGTTAAGTGTCTTGTTCATAAGTACTAATACTAGTTATATCATGTAATATGTACCAGGCACATACTGTGAGAGGCAGATTGAACTCATGTCTTATTGGCTTGACTCCAGGGCTAGCCCTCTATCTGCTATATATCTCTTTTCACTAGGATTCATGGAATCAGAGATTTAGAGCTAGAAGGGACCTTTGCAGTCTTCTAGTTCAAACCTTTTTTTTCTCATTTTATAAATGAAGAATTGAGGCCCAGAGCAGTTAGGTGACTTGCCCATGGCCCTTCAGGTAGTAAGTGGCAAAGTCAGAATTTACTTACTTAACCATGCTGATTCCAACATTTTGGCTAAGATTTGTTTTAAAGAACTATTTCATGTCCTAGATTCAAAGAGCTGTATTACAAAATCATGGCATCTATTTGCCTTCAGTTAAAGAGATATCTCAGTGGTACAACATCATGATCTTTCTGTGGTTTTAGTTTTTCCTTAAATTTGGGTGCCTTTCTGTTTGAAGACCTGTATCTCACCTCTAGCCCCTACTCTTAGAGTTATGATTGAAATATAATGTATTGAATAAAAGATAAAGACCCAGTAATAGCTTTTAAAAGTTTGTCTTGGCTTAGCCATTTGCTTGCCATGTAACCAGGATTATGCAACCTACTGTTTTAATTTATCTTGATAATAGATTCTTCTTTTCTTCCCTTCTTTTCTTCATTATTATTTTTTAAATAGCTTTGCCAGTTAAGTAGCAGAAACTAGTGTCTGGCAAATTTAAAATGAATTTTAGTTTTATAGCTTATAAAATATGAAAACATTTAAGGGTTGGAGTGTTTTTCTAAGTTTCTCTATAATTTTGAAACTTCAAACCAGTGCAGTGATATTCAAAGTGGTTCACAATTTTTTTAGGTACTCTAGATGATATACTGGCTAGTATCTAATAATATTTACATTAATAATTTACTTTTTCTTTTAACATAAATTAATAATTTCATTATGATATCCCTCAAGTTTTTTTCAAAAGAAGTACCATTATTAAAGCAAATTATAGAGAGTTTGTGTTGGTTTCTTTGTTCATTTGTTTTGACATTAGCAAAAGGATGTCATTGTGGCCTCATGGTCAAATAGGATTTACCAAGACCATCATCTATGTGGTCCAAGCTCTGGATTACTCAGCTCTGCTAAGCTAAGCTGCAAAAGGTTGACCCTAACCCTAACTCCACCTGGTTGCGGAGTAGATCTGTTATCTAGAGGTCGGCCTGACTCACTTCCGAGTGGTTCACGACCAGGCTGGCCACAGTGTCATGGATTGTTTTACCACAGCAGTTCTTGAAGAATCTCTTCTAAGTTATAGAGTTTTTGATCTTTGTTGGTAGAGGGAGTAGCCACACCAGTGGAATGACAGATTCATGAAGTATTGAAGTAAGCAGTCAAGTGGAGGAAGTTATTCGTATTCTGCTACCAGTATGGTTTGTAGAGTTAAAGGCTTGAGAAATGCTGGCTGATAGTATAAAGCAGAGAACTGAAACTTATTTTTATGACTGACTTTAATTCATTCCGTAAATTTGTAATATTTTTGAATTTAAAATTATAGCATATAACATTAGATAAACAGAATGGCTGTCTAGTCTATGTGAGAAATGTGCAATAATTGCTTTAGCATAAATTACATTTTATTTCCATTTTTATAATGCCATCAGTTTTCTACATGAACCTAAGTCCTAGTTTGCACAAAGAATGGTGGAATTTGTTGTTGACATTAGCAGGAATGACTTCTGTAGTGTTGAGCTTTTCCTTGACTTTTCCAAGTTGAGTTGCTGCCTGTATCTATCAGCTGAAATTCCTGATTTTGTTTTACCTGGTCTGACATTACGTTGTATTTTCTCTACAGACATCTTGCCTTTGTTTGTCTTCATTTATCTTGATCCCCGTTGAGCCATTCTTCATATGGCTTTCTCCTGGGCTTAGATTTTTTTATCTTTGCCAGTTATCATAAAAACAGTAAGGAATAAGTGACAACTTAAGCACTAGTTAATTTGTAAATTAATTTTCAAGAAAAGAGCAAGGTCCTTAGTGTTTTAGCTTATTTATGCAGAACATACTAGATTTTGAACAAGGTAGAATGCTTTTGCTTTACAATGGAAAACTTTGTATAGCAGCTGCCAAATAATTTTACAGTGTAGTTTAAATGCTTGCTAGATAGTTAAGAACCCAATTTCAGTTGAAGTTGAAATTTTTAAAAATTACTTATTCTAACGGCCTTTTGCAGGACTTTTGGGAAAGTTTTTTTGTTCTTCCTTTTAGCCATTTGAAATCTAGTGTATAAAGACTAGTTTTGTTGAGAAATACTTTAGGTATCAAAAGGAGCAGAGAACAGAGATAGAATGAAATAAAAAAAGTTAAAGAGGTAAAAGGTTAAATTTTAAGGAAGAGAAATGGACAAAATAACTCTTGCAGTGTTGTTGAAAAACAAAATACTCCCCAGACTTTTACATAGTTCAATGTAGAAATTTATTGAGCTTTTCAATAAAATTAAGATTTTTCAGCTTTTGTTGTTAAATAGTTTTCTAAACAGTTCTGTGTTTGTGGGAAAAAAGCCTAACGGTGATGACATGAGACATGTCACAAGTAGGCAAATGACAAATGGGTAAGTGTGCTAGCTGTTAGCATTTCTGAAGTAGGTTCTGTGGGAAAATGTGCTTCTATTCACTTTTGTTTTATTCTTTTCTTCTCCCTCTGATGAAACAGCCAGACCAAATCAGTTTGGAATGCCTGGGATAGTGCCACCGTATGTTCCCCCTCAGATGCTTAACATTCCACAGACCTCTATACAAGCAAAACCTGTTGTAAGTATGCTTTTAATTCTGTTAACGACTTCTCTTGCCAGTTCTTAGGAGTATGTATATGTTGAGATTCGAATATGTGCAGAAATGATTTCTCAAAGTCTTCTTAAACTGCATATTTGGGAAAGAATAGACTATCATTTATGTAGTGTTGAAAATCAACTAAAAATTCTTTCACAGGATAAAACAATCTGTTACTTACTGGAATCTGACAGCATCCATTTATTTCTTTTTTTTATTACCTATATTTAAAAGAGACCATTTTGTTCTAGGCCCAGCAGATGTCTAGCCCAGGTGGTGCTCCAGGTCAGGGTCCATACCCATATAGCCTCTCTGAGCCGGCTATCACCTTGGAAACAAGTGGAAAAAATTTGTCTGAGCAGAACAACTATAGTAACATTCCTCATGAAGGAAAACATACTCCATTGTATGAGCGATCCTCTCCAATAAATCCAGCTCAGAGTGGCAGCCCTAACCATGTGGATTCAGCCTATTTTCCTCCCTCTTCAACATCATCATCATCTGATAATGATGAAGGCAATGGAGGAGCTACAAAGTAAGTAATGAGTTAAATGGTGACTTTTCACCCTTGTGTCATTTAGGTATGTGATCCCTTTAAATTCGCTTAAACCAACTGGAAGCATTTGTATCCAAAATTTCCCAGCTATTGGACATAGTGTTTTTGATTAAAGATCTAATTACAAAGATTAATAATATATGTTTGATATGATGATATATGTTTGATAAATGAACACTGAATCTATGGGCGTGGAATGGAACAATTAATCCATACTATTTATAAAATCAGTTCTTGACGTTCTGTATTTGGGCATAACATGATTTTGACTAGTGCTTCCTAAAGGAAACTATTTCAGTGAGTATTGGATTATGACTACAGGAAGATGGACTCTAATTATGGAGAGTTGGAGCCCAGATTCTGTCAGGCTATGGAGGGACACAAATGTAGAATCACAGGAGGTCAGAGTTAGAAGGCCTGTCCAACTCATAACTGAACAAAAATCCCCTCTACAACTTGTCCTTAAAAATGATCATACAGGCATTTTTGAAGATTTCTTTGCCTGGTCCTTCGTCCTTCTAGGGAATGCCACTTTTTTGTTATATCAAACTTAAATGTGTCTCATTGACAGCTTCCCCCCATTACTTTTGGTATTGCCCTCTAAGGCAAGCAGAATAAGGCAAATTCTTTTTTCTATATGACTTGTGGTCTTATAAATTTGACTCAGCTTCCATAAGAGCATATTGTTTCCCCACTTTCAAATATTTGTAGGATTGGCACAATGTCTGGCACATAGTAGTTACTTAATAAATAGTTATCAAGTTGAATTAACTGTTATTAAAGACAGCTGTCATGCCCTCCTTAAATGTCCTCTAGAAAGAAAATTCCTGTTTCATTCAGCTAATACTTATATGACAAGAATGTGAGGCCTTTCCTAGAGATCATGCCCCTTGGAGGAACCTTCCATCTTTTGACCCCACTCTTCCAATTGATGATTGCCTTTACTGGAAATACTACATTATTTTAGGAAAACCCTAGCTATGTTTTCCTATATTTGGTTCCATGCATCCATCTCTCCAGTAACTTCTTCACTAACTGCCGCTTTGCCAAGTGTGTACCCCTTCCTCCTCCTTTTTCTTTCCGTCCCATCCAGTTCTGGAACCATGAATGAACCCATATCATTATTTTTGGATGGGATGTGACCCTATCACACTCCCAGACCAAAATGCCACTCCTGGCGACCATATCCCTGAGTATATTGTTTCCCCACTTTAGAATGTAAGTTCCTTAAGGAACTGTCTCTGCTTTTTTTATTTGTATCTCTAGAGCTTAGTAAGTAATAACTGCTTTATAAATGTTTTTTCGTTCATTCATCCTGGATGCTCTTCAGCTTATTAGTGTATTTCTTAAAGTGTGATACCTAAAGCTGAATATGATATTCCAGGTGTGGTCTAACCAGAGTAAAATAAAGTGGGATTGTTCCCTCCCCAATCCTGGACTCTTACTGCACTGTAAGATGGCTTTAGCATTTCTCAGTACCATATTAACACTATTGACTCTGAGCTTTCTGGCCATTTAAGAACTATTTTGTAATTTGCTCAGATTTTTATTTTGTGTATTGTTCCAATCCTTTTTTTGGGGGGTCCACAAAGCATGTCAGTTGTTCTTTTATAGTGAAAGAGTATTAGAGTACTGACAAGTTAGCTGTTATCTTTTATTTAGTTATTTTGGTGTGTAGTTGCTAGGAAAGTATTTCATGAAAATAGAGGTCTCTAGCTTTTTATCCCTGAGGTGGTAGGAGTTTGCCCACAGAAGGAAGGATCCCACATAGACTAAAATGTTCAGAGCTTTTTCTGTTGTGACAAAGGGCTGAACATAAAGTAGGTGAACAGTGAGTGGGAAATAGCTTTACAAATGGTGGTATATGAATGTGTGCTGTGCTGTAAGAAAGAATTTATTAAGTGCCTACTTTGTGACAGGCTTTGTGCTAGGTGTTAATAAAACAGATAGAAATTAATTAGTCGTTACCCTCGAGGAGCTTACATTCTACAGAATAAGATAACATGTGCACACCTAAGTATCTATGAAATAAACATAAAGTAAGTTTTGGAAGAGTAACTTGGTTTGATCAGGAAAGAACTAACATGGTATATGGCATTTGATATAAGTTTTAAAGTGAAATAGGAATTCTGAGAGGAAAAGTACATACTAGGTGTAGGGGGATAGTTCGAACAAAGGCGCCAAGAGAAGGTATGTTACTTATGAAGGACAGGAAGCAGACCAGTTTGACTAAACTGATGAGTGCATGAATAGAGTAATGTATTAAGGCTAGAAAGGTTGGTGAACCTGATTGTAAAATGCTAAACAGAAGATTCGCCTTTGTGGTTTTTTTTCCTTCCACTTAATAGTATTTTATTTTTTCCATTTACATGTGAAGATAGCTTTCAACAGCCACGATTTATTTATTTATTTATTCATCTAATTAATCGATCAATTAATTAATTTTTTTTTGGTGAGGCAGTTGGGGTTAAGTGACTTTCCCAGAGTCACACAGCTAGTGCATGTTAGGTGTCTGAGGCCGGATTTGAAACTCAGGTCCTCCTGACTCCAAGGCCAGTGCTCTGTCCACTGCGCCACCTGGCTGCCCCCAACATTCACTTTTATAAGATTTTGAGTTCTAAATTTTTGTTCCTCTCTCCATCTCCTTCCCCCTCCCCAAGACAACAGGCAGTCAGATATAGGCTATACATGTACAATCATGTTAAATATATTTCCACATTAGTCATGTTGTGAAAGAAGAATCAGAACAAAAGGAAAAAAACCACGAGAAAGAAAAAGCAAAAAAAAAAAAAGTGAAAATAATATACTTCTATCTACATTCAGACTCCATAGTTCCTTCTCTAGATGTGGATAGCATTTTCCACCATGAATCTTTTGGAATTATCTTGGATCATTGTATTGCTGAGAAGAGTTCGGTCTATCATACATCATCTCACAATGTTGCTTTTTACCGTGTACAATGTTCTCCTGGTTCTTCTCACTTCACTCAGCATAAGTTCATTTAAGTCTTTCCAGGTTTTTCTGAAATTTGTCTACTAATCATTTCTTAAAGCACAGTAGTATTCCATTACATTCGTATACCACTGCTTGTTCAGCCATTCCCCAGTTGATGGGCTTCCCCTCAGTTTCTAATTCTTTGCCACCACAAAAAGAACTGCTATAAATATTTTTGTACATGTGGGTCCTTTTATCTTTTTATGATCTCTTTGGAATACAGACCTAGTAATGGTATTGCTGGGTCAAAGGGTATGCACAGTTTAATTGCTTTTGGGCATAGTTCCAAATTGCTCTCCAGAATAGTTGGATCAGTTCACAGCTCCATCAGCAATGCATTAGTGTTCCAATTTTCCCACATCTTCTTTGACATTTTTCATTTGATTTTTCTGTCATGTTAGCCAATCTGATAGATGTGAGGTGGTCCCTCAGAGATGTTTTAATTTACATTTCTCTAATTAATAGTGATGTAGAACATTTTTATATGACTATAGATAGCTTTGATTTTTTTCATCTGAAAACTGCCTGTTTATATCCTTTGACCATTTATCAGTTGGGGAATGACTTGTAGTCTTATAAATTGTCTTATAGAGACTCAGTTCTCTCTATATTTGAGAAATGAAACCTTTATCAGAGACACTTGCTGTAAAAATTGTTTCCCAGCTTTCTGCTTTCCTTCTAATCTTGGTCGCATTGGTTTTGTTTGTGCAAAACCCTCTTAGTTTAATGTAATCAAAATTCATTTTACATTTCATAATGTTCTCTATCTTTTTTTTGGTCATAAAAATTCTTCCCTTCTCCATAGATCTGACAAGTAAACTATTCCTTGCTCTCCTTATTTGCTTATGGTGTCACTCTTTATGTCTACATTTTGACCTTATCTTGGTATATGGTGTAAGAGGTTAGTCTGTGTTTAGTTTCTATCATACTGTTTTCCAGTTTTCCCAGCAGTTTTTTGTAAAATAGTGAGTGTATTTGTTTTTAGAGAAATTTTTACTGAGTCTCCCTATACCTGTAATCCTTTCCCTCCTCATTTCTTCCTTTTGGCCTCCCTGAATTCCTTCAGGTCCCAACTAAAATCCCACCTTCTACAGGAAGCCTTTCCTAATACCTCCTAATTCTAGTGCCTTCTCTCTGTTGATTATTTCTAATTTATTTTGTGTGTAGCTTGGCTGAACATAGATGTTTACATGTTGTCTGTACCATCATTTTGTGGATTCTTTGAGGTTAGGGACTGCCTTTTACCCTTCTGTATATCCCTAGCACTTAGCACTATTCCTGGCATTTAGTAGGTGCTTAATAAATATTTATGGACTGTCTGACTGGACATCTAGCCTTCATGCTGGCCCCTTTCTCCTATTGATGAGTGCCTCCTTGTATCTCCGTTTGAGTGAAGGATCCAGATTTAAATATCATACTTCTGCAGAGGGTGCTTTCCTTCTCATCTATCTTCTTCCACCTCTCTTTTTGGGTCCCTTTTGTGCGTTGTATTTCATCATTATGATGTAAGCTCTTTGAGGGAACCTGTCCTTCCCCACCCCCACCCCCTCACCTCTGCTTTGTATTTGTGTCCCCAGCACTTAGTAGAGTGCTTAACATATACTAAGGGCTTAATAAATGTTTCTTGCCTTGCCTTGCCTTTCCATCCCATCTCTGAAAATGTTCAGGCATATACACCCAGTATTTGTTTACTTATAAATTATAAATATGTAATACAGCATGACTATATACATTAAAAAATAATAGAAATAAAAAGGATCTAATATTGAAATAATTAAAATTTTAATAATAGTACAAAAACCTCTTGTTGAATTATTAAATGCTAATGATTTTTGCTATGGGGTTTAATATGCTTTTAAAATAAATTTTATGAATATCTTTTTAACATCACCAGAATTTCTCCCAGTATTTTTTCTTTCTCATTCCTCTTACATAACAAGTAATATTTTTTGAAGAAAAAGAATAAGAAGAGGGGGGAAAAAACATCAAGACCAAAAGTCTGAAAATACATAGTGTTCAGACCTGTGGCCCCTCCTGCCTTGGGGACTATGTATGTTCTTTGTAATTTTACACTATTCACTTTTGATTGTTTTGTGATTGCTCTTTCCTTTTACATTCTTGTAGTCATTGTATTTATTGTTTACTTGACTTTACTTACTTCATTCTTCATCATTCTCAGTATTTATCATTAATCATTTCTTACATCATAGTAATATTCCTTTACATGCATGTTCCACATTTTTTTAACCTTTTTCCAATCAATGGACATCTGCTTTGTTTCCAATATTTTGCTTTCAAGAAAGTGTTGTTAAAAGTATTTTTTGTGTGTGTGGGAGCTTCTTATCAGCAACCCTCTTGAGGCATAAGTCTAATGGTGCTCATGTTATATTGTCTTCAGAGAGTCTGGAGTTTCTTGGCAGAAATCTTTCTGAGTCATTTGTCCATTTTTTTGAGTTAGTTCAGTTAAAAGAAGATAATGTAATAATCCATTAATATGTTGCAGTATACTGAAAGCAAACATACAAAAGTGGGATGCCACTATCAACTCCCTGATGTGAAACTCCTGCACTTAGTCCCCAAGAATAAACCCTCACATAACCTGTATGGCTTAACGATCTGACACATGAATGTAGAAAAGGTGCTAATATCATTCTATCTATTAGATAAGTCACCATCTTTTTATTATTTTAGGTAAAAAAGTATAAATAAAAGTTCCGTATTTTCTCACTACTTTCTAGTACACTTTGAAGGGTACTCCACAGTTCACAATGACTACAAGCATGTAAATGAAAAGAATAACAACAGAAGACAAAACAAAACAAGTGAATGTCGTGTATTTATATAAGTCAGTCTTGGAACTAGAGAAGAGAGAGAAGAAAGCATACTTAACCTCCCTTGGTTTAAGAATGTAGCATGTGCTGTCAGACTTGGTTTAGTGAAACCCCCTTTTTTTTTTTTCTTCCCTCTTTCATTTTTATCCTTTGTTAAAAGGAATGAACTACTAGATCTGGATCTCAAAAGGGATTAAAAAAAAAAGGAAAAAGACCTATATGTACAAAAAATATTTGTAGCACCTCTTTTCTGGTGGCAAAGAATTGGAAATTGAGGGGATGCCCATCATTGGGGAATGGCTAAACAAGTTGTGGTATATGGTTACGATGGAATACTATTGTACTATAGGAAATGATGAGCAGGATGCTCTCAGAAAAACCTGGAAAGACTTTCATGGGCTAATGCAAAGTGAGACGCACTGTGTACAAAGTAACAACAATATTGTAAGATGATCAGCTGTGAATGATTTAGCTGATACAATGATACAAGACAACTCTGAAGGACTTAGGATGAAAAACGCTATCTATCTCCAGAGAAAGAACTGATGATATTTGAATCCAGACTGAAGCATACTTTTTTTTTACTTTCTTCATTTTTCTTGAGTTTTTTTTCCTAGTCTATGTTTTCTTTCACAACATCAAGACTATTATAGATATGTTTTGCATATACATACACACGTATGACCTAAATTGAACTTCTTGCCTTCTCCATGTTGGGGAGTGGAGGGGGAGAGTAAGGAAGAGAATTTGGAACTCAAAGTTTTGTAAACAAATGTTAAAAGTTGTTTTTACACGTAACTGGGGGAAAATTAATTAATTTTAAAAATGGCTAGTTATGGGAGGAGGGAAAGCTATGCAGGGAAATAAAGGTGGTGTAAAAACAAAAAGCAATACAAATTAAAAAAAACAAACAAACAACTAAATGGGCCCATAGTTGACCTAGTTTTATCCCTGCATTTTACATGTGTACCACGGTTTGAGTGACTTATTGAATGCAGCTTGTTATGTTAGTAATGACTGAGCAGGTCCCTGAGGTCGCTCCTAACTCTACTGTATGATCCTAGGCAAAAGCAAATCCACCTCTCCCAGCTTCCCACTGCACTGTTCTTTCCACTATACCATGTTGCAGGGTTTCAAATGAAAGCTTTCTGCTATGTTACTAGGCCAAGTTTAGGGAAATGAAAATAATATTTTTGCTTGTTTTCAAAATAGAGCATTTTTTAGTGGAAAGAGTTTTTACTTTTTTTAATATTTATGAATTACCATTAAAGATCAATTCTGATGTCTGCTTACCTATGTTATTTTGCACTTTACATATTTTGTGTACTATGCTTAGGTCGACAGAAGCTATTACACATTCTTCTCATACTCATTTTTCTTAGATTTGTTTCCTTTTTTAAATTCTTGTCGTTTTTGAAGGAACACATCTTAGAAAAGAAACTCCTACAGTACTATAAGTCTTTTTGCCAAACTACTGTGTCTAATTTTATTTTCTTGCTGAAAATTTTTCTTTAAAAAAGTTTTTTTATGTTTATTTTCAGTTTTAATTTCTTTCCCTCTATTTACTCTCTCCTCACCCAATTGAAAAGGCAAAAACCATAATACCAATCATACATGTAAATTAATGCAAAACATATTACCATATTAGCCATTGGAGGAGGGCAAGGAAAAAAACAAGCTTCAGTCTGCACTCAAGAGTTCACCAGTTCTCTATCTGGAGATGGGATAGAATTTTTCATCATGAGACTTTTGGAATTGTTATAGATCACTATATTGATCAGCATTGCTAAGTTTTTCACGATTGATTATTGTTACAATATTGCTTTTGCTGTGTGCATTGTTCACTTGATTTTGCTCACTTTACTTTGTATCGGTTCATATAAGTCTTCCCAGGTTTTTCTGAAACCAACCCCTTCATCTTTTCTTATAGCACAATAATGTTCCATCTTATTCCCGTAACACAACTTGTTCAGCCATTCCTCAATTGATAGGCATCCCCTCAGTTACCAGTTCATTACCCCCCACAAAAAGAGCTGCTGTTATAATTATTTCTGTATATGTAGATTCTTTCCCCTTTTCTTTGGACTGTTTGGGATGCACACCTAATAGTGGTATTGCTAATCAAGGTATGTTCATTTTAATAGCCCTTTGGGTATAGTTCTAAATTGTTTTCCAGAATGGACCAGTTTACAACTCTACTACCAGTGCATTAGTGTACCTATTTTCCTACATCCCCTCCAGTATTTGTCATTTTCTTTTTCATATCATCTTAGCCATTCTTATGACTGTGAGGGGATGCCTGAGTTGTTTTAATTCCTATTTCTCTAATAGTGATTTAGAGCAGGTTTTTTTTTTTATTTGACTTGATTACTTTGATTGCTTCTCCCAAAAACTGCCTGTTCATATCCTTTGACCATTTATCAATTGGGGAATGGCTCTTATTTTAATAAATTTGGCTCAGTTTTCTGTAATATTTGAGAAATGTGATGTTTATCAAAGAAACTTGCTATAAAATATTTTTTCCAGTTTCTTGTTTTCTTTCTAATTTTGGTTATAATGGTTTTATTTGTGCAAAAACTTGTAAAAATTCATGTAGTCAATCATGCATTTTATGATTTGTGATCCTCTATCTCTTAGTTGGTCATACACTCATCCCTATCTGTAAATACAACAGGTACTTTTTTTCTGTGCTCCCCTGATTTGCTTATGATATCCCCCTTTATGTCTAAATTACGTCCCCATTTTGACCTTATCTTGGTATATGGAGTAAAGTGTTGGTCTATGCCTAGTTTCTGCCATACTGCTTTCCAGTTTTCCTAGCAATTTTTATCAAATGGTGGGTTCTTGTACTCAGAGCTTTCTCAAACACTAGGTTACTATATTTCAACAAAATTTTTAACAAATGTAAAAGTAGACTTTATGAATTCTTCATTAATATCCATCTCAAATTTTAGTTCTCTTTGTCTCCCTTCCTCTTTTCTCCTTCTCTCTCCCTTTCACCCCACATACTCTACTCCCACTTCTGCCTGCTTCCTTTCCTTTTCCAACTGTGACAAAGAAAAATTGCTCAAGTGTGTTGGGAGTGCTTTGTAGCCAAGGAGTTACTCCTGTTTCATGACAACCAAGTGAGCAGTAAACTGAGAGGAGAGGCGCCTTTCTGCAAACAGGTGTTTTTTCTCTAAGCTCTTTGTTGTTCTACCCACTTTAAATGTCTTCCTGCTTTTTTTTTTCTGCTTATGTTGGCCTTCCTAGAAGACATACCTGAGGCTTCTTTTCCTCTATAGTTGCACATGTAGCTCCAGCCCACATCACTGCCCCTTCTTTGAATTCCCACAGCATTCGTTATCTTTTAGCACTTAATCACTTAGTCCCTTTTGTTTTTTATTAAATGCTTCATAATTGTATCTTGATGGCATAGTGAGAACAGAAACCATATTTGCTATTCTGCACAGCTATTAGCACAACACCAGTCATTTATAGGTACTTAATAAATATTTATTGAATTAAAAATTATAAATGTTCGGTATTCCCTTTTAAGTCTAGCAGCAAATATGTGATGTTGGTAGTTTTTACATTAATTTTACTGAGTTATTATCTACTCTTTTCTTAAAACAGCAAGGTGCTGTTACTATGGATTCATAGGTGAAATCATGTGAGATTTTTGCTATAATAAACTCTTTGTTATAAAGAGATTTGACCTGTAATCTTCCTTTTGTATTCAGCCATGTCAGTGGGAACAAAGTTGGCTGGGAAAAGACAGGAAACCAGTCAGAAACTCAAGCACGTGGAGATCCAGGAGACCAAACAAAGGTAGCATATGTAGATTTTTTTTCCTTTAAATATAAAAGTTCTTAAACTTTCAAAGCATATGAATGTATATTTGTAATTAGTTTAACAGGTGAACTTTCCCATAGTAATCCTAAAACTCAGGGGATTTTTATTATCTCTTCTGACTTCTTACTTTTCGTATTCCAGTCAGTTACCAAGTCCATCAGAGTGCCTTCTGCAGTATCTTGTACCCCTCCACCCTCCTTTCTTTGTCCTTTACTTGACTCTAGTACTAGCCCTCATTGTCACCCACATCTCTTCTTTTCCCCTTTGAGTGTATCTTTTATATCACTGCCAGAAGAATGTTTCATTACCTGTGCTGAAATTTTAATGTTATGAATAAGACTATTGGATTTGGAATCAGAGGTTCAGATCCTGGCTGTGCCACTTGTACTGCATGTGTAACCTTGGGTAAAGTATTTAATTCCACTGGGCCTTAGTTTCCAAATTTAATTTTCTTATTGCTAGACTCTGTTTTCTCTTAAGAGCTACTCTTTGAACCTTTGCTCTTCAGTGGCTCCCTATTGCCACCCTACTTTTTCAACAGTTATTTCATATTGTTACTCTCCACATTCCAGCCAGATTGGGGTACTCTTACATTTACCACGTACCTTCCACCTTGACTCAGATTGTTCCCTGTGCCTGGAATGCCATAACTGGCTCTTCCCCTTTTTACTTCTTGAACATCTTAGCCATTCTTTAAAAGTGCAACTAAAATATCTTGTACAAGAAGCTTTCCTGACCCAGTAGCTAATGGCTCCTTTCCTTTGGATCTCACCTAGCACCTTATTTCACAATATTGTAATGTATTTAAAATGAAGTATATTGTGATTATCTGCATTTGTATCTTTTCCCACTAGTAAGCTAAAAGCTACACAAGATCAAAGATCAAATCTTGTCTGAACTTTGCATCTTCTCCAGATCCTACCATAGTGGCATGCAAACATAAGGTAACTTAAAATTAGGTATACTTCATCAACTGAGTTCTGCTTGACTTTACTCCTGACTATGGGCTAAACCACAGTATTTGCCAGAACAGTGCCTATTTACTTTCACATCGAAATTTTAAAATGCAAAACAAAAAAGAAAGTTTGAAATAAGTAGATTACAGAGATGGCACAGTTGTAGAGCAATGCATTTGGAGTCTGAAGACCAGAATACAAATACTGGTTCTGCTACTTAGGATATTCATGATCTTCTACAAGTCACTCAATTTAGCACCTCACTTCTAATCCTGTGATTTGAAGAAGAATACAAACATGTATGAAATAGTTGCTTCTTACCTTGTACTTAAAAATTGTACTTTCCAAAACATTTTAACATTTAATATTTTACTTTTGCATTACCCTTAATGGCAGTAGGATAGTCTCCCATTTTAAATACAAATAATCTTGTTATTCTTCTGAGTTTATCATTCATCACCAACTAACTGGCTGCTGCATATTTCCACCTGGATAATCTTATAGGACTATGAAACTCAACATGTGCAAAACAGAACTCATTATCTTTCCCTTCCTGAACCTTTCCCACCTCCAAATTTTCCTTTTATTGTTAAGGTTACCATCTTTTTTTTCCCAGAGACCCAGGTCTACAACCTCGTGAGTCATCTTTGATTTTTTTTCTCTGGTTCACTGTCCCATAAGTTGCCAACTCTGATTAATTCTGCCTCCATAAGACCTTACATCTGTTCCCTTTTTGCTGCTCACTTGGTCACCACCTCATTTTAGGCCCTCATCCCTTCTCACCTGGATTATTAAAATAGCTTTGTAATTGGTCTCCCTGCTTCTTTTTTCAAACCCTTTCCATTACATCCTCCATGAATGTGCCAGAATAATCTTCCTAAAGCACAGGTCTGATCATATAACTCTCCTGCTCTATAACCATTAGTAACTCCCAATTACCTGTAAGATAAAGCACAAACTCCCCAACCCTCCATTTAAAGCCCTTCACATTATAATCTGGCACTAACTACCTTTCCAGCCTAATTTCACATTAATCTTCTTCATGCTCTTTATATTGCAGCCAAATTAGCCATCTTGCTGTTACTCATTCATGACATTCCATTTCTTTTATCTTTGCCTTTACACAGACTGTTTCCCATTTTTAATTCTTCCCTCACCCTCGACCTTAAAATGATGAGTTCCAGGCCTTAGCTCAAGTGCCACTACCTATTGAAGGCAGCCTCCTCTTTCTCCTCCTAGTTCATAGTGCTCTCTACTTTACTCATCTCTGTACATGTCCTCTTCATAGTAAAATGGAAACACCTAGAGGTCAGAGATGATTTTGCTTTTCATCTTTGTATTCTAAATACCTTGCATATAGTAGCTATAAAATAGAGACATTCAATTAAATTGTACAAGTAAGTCACAAACAACACAGATAAGTTGTTCAGTATTAGTTTTGACTTATCTTTTTAGCCTTTGTTTTAAAAAGATGAAATTAAGTTCATAATGTTCTACTTATGTTTTGCAAGCTTATTAGAATTGCACAGAATCTAATGGTATGCTTTACCCTGGGTTGTGTGTGTGTCTGTGTCTGTGTTTCACAAGACTATACATGCCCTCACATTATAATTCCACATTTCCCCCCCAAATTTTTAACTAGAGATCCATTTCCGTATACCATAATTTTCTTCTTTGCAAACCCCATTGATTGTCTCCACATCAAGACATTTCAGAGGTCACTAAGAGAAGGAGCTCACTGCAGAAAGAGCGTTGCATTGGCACCTGGATTCCCACCCTGGCTCTCTTCCATTGTCTCACTTTGTGACAGCAGACAGTCACATCACTTCTGACTCTCTCTTCACTCATCTATAAGATGAGTTGATTGAACTTGATAATTTTTAAATTACCTGCTAGTGTAAATGGTGTGATGTTAAATCGATTTTTCCTTTTCTCTGTTATAGGCAGAAGGTTCTTCTACTGCCTCTTCAGGAAGCCAGATAGCTGAAGGGAAAGGGAACCAAGCCAACACTGCACAAATCCCCTGCCTTTTGTCAATGCCCACCAGGAACCACATGGATATTACCACACCTCCATTACCTCCTGTTGCACCAGAAGTATTGAGAGTAGCAGAGCACAGGCACAAGAAGGGGTTAATGTATCCCTACATCTTTCATATTCTTACAAAGGTATTATCTAAGATGTCACTAGTATTACTGGGTTTATAGATGGTAATCTCTCCTTTTTTTTTTTTTTTTTAAATGAAGTGTTACTCTGTGCCTTTACAAAGTGTATTCTGAACATAATTTCACTATACCACAAATTTCATTTTCTCTGAAGCAGGAGTGGAATATATCAAATTGTACAAAATCTTTTCCCTATTTAACCCCTTTGAATGCACTAAGATAGTCTATTGACTTGTTGTAGAAATGGTTACTTCATTATAGATATCAGAATTGTTTTTTCTTCAATTTAACTTAAATCTGTTTTCAAATTTTCTTCTACTTAAATAGCACCATATCACTTAAATTATTTTTGGATTCTTTATTTTTCCATTTTGATTTTACATTAAAAAGTTTTTCTCTATATATTTAAATTTCAGGTTTTATTCTAATTTTAGATACAATCTCTAATATGTACAACTTAATGTCTGCCTTTTGAATGGCTTAATGTGTTCTGTATTTTGACATGTTCATCTAATTGAAGACAATTTTGTAATGATTAAATATAAAAAATGTAATGTAGGATGTTAATTGCTGAATGTGCATACAATTAGTTAATATACAAGGATCTTTTTCATAGAAATGTACTTTAATTTTTTAAGTATCTTTCTAAGTGTATACCTACATATATGTTATATTGGGATAGGTTTAGGAAATCTATTTTCTTTTTCCATTCTAAGCTTTATGTGCAATTAATTTTTATACCAATTTCCAAGTTAATTTTCTTTATGCGATAGTCATAGGCTTTACCTTACAGTATAGAAAAAATGAAATTCTTCTGATCAATCAGTTTGTTACTTAACATGTATTTTTTAAAAATTGTTCCATAGAAGCGCTGCTTTTATTTGTGCAGGGAGTACATCTCAGTCAAAAGTTTCTTTTCTGTCTAAATGTAATTTCATTTGAAATTTGTAGACAGCACTCGATTGGTATAGAAAAAAACCATACACACAAACACTAAATTCCATAGAACTTTTGAGATGGATTTATTTTGGTAGGGAGTATTAACTGATTAGCCCCAGTCCTGCTTAGTTTTATAAATTAGAAGAAATCAGGAGTGTTCAATCTATTACTGTTTATCCAGGTCCTTCTATTTATTCCTTTAATTGTAACTGCTTCTGATTATACTGCATTATTGGATTAAGATGTATGTGTACAGCATCACTTTTAGTTTATCATATTTGGGGAATGGAAAAGCTTTTGAACTTGAACAGAAGTTGAAGTGGATAAGTGGAAAATGATCGTTATAGGAAAGGGGTTTTTAATCCATTTAGAGATCCAGCCAACTTCTTTAGACACTACAGACTCTCCCCTCTGTGTTCTTCCAGATGTCAAGTTCTTTGAAATCACCTGTTTGTATCAGAATGATCAAATCTACACATTGATGGATATACTACTCTATTTATGTATAACTGTTAAAATCCAAAAGAAAACCGTACAATATTGTATGCATCTGCATTTCACTAATACTCATTTTCATAATTATTTTAAAGACAAACATAAATTATGAGATACTACTATGTTTGTCATCAAGACAACTTATTTATTCAAGCTTGCAGTTTAAAAGTAAAGGCATTCTTGAATGCTAAATGTATATAGGAAAACAAAAATCAGAAAGTATGTAATGAGTTGAATCTTTCTCTGTCTAAATTGACTTGGGCAAGACATTTTCAATGAGATAATACTTGAAACATTTCTAGAAAGGTATTTTTCTGTTGAAAAACTTCTTTCAAGAGAAAAACATATTGAAGATGTTATCTGTATCTGACAACATCAAACAGATAGTTTCCTAGAGTTTTTGAAGCAGAATAATACAAGTATGGTAAATTATATAACTCTTAAGGGGAGTGTTGGAACATTGTAGCTATCTTGGGATAAGTAATGATACTGTTACTAATAGTATCATCTTAATCATGTGTCAGTATAGTATAGTATTAGTATCAGTATAGATACTAATAGTATCATCTTAATCATGAAACCACATATAGAATTAGAATCAACTGATAATTTAATGTAACATGTATGATTGATTTATGGTGTCAGATTGTGTTTGGAAAGACCAATCTAGTGTTGTGCCAACCATTGCTGGATGGTGTCTCTTCAGTAATTTTAACTAAGATAGTTTATTTTTATGTTGTGAATACAGAATTAATAAAAACACTTGGAGGTAACCCAAGTCACAAAAATCCTAAAACATACCTCTCACTAATTTGTAAAATAGTCAGCCTATGTAAGTGGCCATAAAGCTTTTCTGGAGCCCTCTTGGAAGACGGACATATTGTCTCTTAGCTAAAGAACATCTTGAAGCAGGGAGTTGGAAGGAAGGGGTGGTGATAGAGGGGGAATGGAAAAATCAAGCCTGACCTTTGAGAGATTGCAGCTAGTTATCTTGGAACTCAGCAGGTATTTGTTGAGCACTTACTGTACCATAACAAAAGGACTAAAACATGAAGACATAAATTAATGTCATTTCAAAAGTTTACTTTAGGTAAGTCACTTCTTAAGATAGAGTAATTTGTGCAAAAGAGGGGAAGAAAAGTTTAGTCAGATTCTTGTTTTCTTAGTAAACTGGGAGTCTTTCCCTTGAGTTTCTAAGGCAGGCAATTTAGGATTACTTATTAAGTAATATAAACTTTACTACCTGTATTTTTATATGATTATACATCTAGCCATTCAAGAAGTAGTTATGTACGTTCATTTAATTTTTCTTATGTGTTAAAACCACATAATCTTACAGTGGGAAAGGACTTCAGAGATAGATTATCTAGTCCAGCCTCCTGTCCAGTATAGAAGTCCTCTCTACATCATCCTTAAAAGATCAATTATCTGATTAGATTGTTCCAAGCCATTACAAAGTGTTTTGAATCATTCAAAGTATTCCTAATTTGGGAATTAAAATAGTGAAAAATGTAATTTAAGCTCTGAAAACAGATTTTTGACTACAGACTGCTAAATGAACTCATACCAAGCACTTCAGTACTGGCTCATTTTAAGATGGCCATTTAATTTAGATTAGCATTGAAAAAAAAAATGTTTTAAAAGGGATTATAAGGTATATTTCTGTAAGTTTTTTTTAATTCAACATGAAAAATTTGCAATATTATTCTGCTTTCTTCCATGCAAAGGGTGAAATCAAAATTGCTGTTTCTATTGAAGATGAAGCCAACAAAGACCTGCCTCCTGCTGCTCTGCTTTATAGGCCAGTTCGTCAGTATGTTTACGGAGTCCTGTTTAGTTTGGCAGAAAGCAGAAAGAAAACTGAAAGACTTGCTTTTAGAAAGAACAGACTTCCACCAGAATGTATGTACTGTAAAATCCATTGTTTGCTTTCTTCAGTACCTCATAATCTTTTGTGCATTTTCCAGAGGTTTAGAAGAGACATTATTCAATTAGCTTTGAGGGCCTCATAAATGTAACAAAGATGAAACTTCGATCTGGGCAGCAGGGCCAGATTTATGAGATTTTAAGGGGAAAAAAGTCAATCTCTTATCTTTCTCTCATTATATTATCTTACTTTAGTAAAACAATCAAATGTTAAGTTTTCATTTCATACTGAAAGGGGACATGAAAATATGCTTCCTGACACTGTTTCCTTTCTGTAATTAGAATATTTTATTCCACAGTATGTGCTTAAGTGCATATGTTGTGGTTTTAAAAATTTTTAAGTTCAACTTGTTGAGACTCATTTTATCTGTGAATTTCTATTATATTTGCTGAAACTCATGAAAATTCTCTGGTGTCTTTTTTTTGCTTTAATTCAAGGTACTCTTTTTTAAAAAAGGTTTTGAACCCATGGCATTTATGATGTGATTTTATTGCATCATTAATAACATTGTTATCATAAATTTCACAAAGTCCACTTAAAATGTGTGTACTGGTCAACAGATTAAACGAAATCATTTAGGAGAGACTAAAAAAATTCTGTTTGAAATGTTGTTAAGTCATGAGTTGTTAACATTTATTCAATCCCTTAATTGCACCTATGCAGGCAGGGGCTGAGTGGTGTTGCAAAAATGCTACTACCTCCTGGGAAATTTTATCTAGTAATAGAAAGAGATATTAAATGGATTGTTATTCTGTGTAATATACAAAAAAAAATTTCAAAATAAGGAAAAAGAGACTATACATATTTCTAGAGAAAAAAGATGGTTACTTAACTTTAAAAATATGGTTAATTAAATTATTAAATAAATATTAAATTAAATAATTTAAAATGATAGTTAATTAACTTATAAATACTTGTGGTATATATCAAATAGTAAAAGTCAAATAGAAATGGTACTGTGTTTCTAAAAAATTCTTCAGGTTTCTTATGAATGTAACTAATTCTCAGTCACAGACTAAGGATAAGGCTTTTTTATTGACTTTCAGATTTAAACTTGGAGGCTACTTTGAAATCTTCTAAACATTTTTGTTCATTACTCAAATATTCTATGGAGTAGTCATTTAAGTATGATTGTAACACAAGTTTTATTCATTTTCTGTGACAAAACCACAATTCTATGAGCTTGTTATAAAGTTAATTGGCTAGCACTGCCACTAGTTGAAAGTAAATGATTAATGATTGCTGTTTTTACGTGTGATTAGAAAGATGAGTCTTTGAATAATACATACTTAGGGGTACATATTATTGTACTTCTTGGTACCATAATGGAAAGAGTCTTTTCAGTGCTTATAGTATATATTTAAATGTATAGACTGCCTCTTTTCCTGACAGTGCCTCATATTTGCTTCAAAAGATACTTACTCTCTTTCTAAGTTGCATGTAAACGCCATTAGTCTGCTGTTGTTTGTTTCTAATCTTCCACTCTCCATTTCATTAGAAGCTCTCCCTTTCTTTTGCCTACCTGAACTCTGCTTACGCATTTTCGCTTACCGTACAGAAAGAAGTTGCTTAGATTTCCTTTTAGTATAGCTCTTTCTTCTCTCTCTCTTTCCCTCTCCTTCTCCCTCTCCCTCCAAAGGTAATGCCAAAGAAATTGATTTGAAAATGGATCAATGTATTTAATAGACATAATTTAAATGATGCCTTTACTTTATTCCTTCAGTTTGACCTAATCTGTGTATTTTACCACAATACGGTTAGTTTCTACACTGACCTTTTTAAGAGATTCAATTTCTTATTTCTTTTCCAGTTAGTGTATTCATTCTCTAAGCAGAATTTCATAATGGTTTCCATTGGTGTGATGAATGCCAGCACAAGACCTAGTATGCCTCAGTATTTATGTCCAAACCACTGCTCTGCCTCCAGTAATATGGTCCTAATTGGTATTTGTGCTTTAAGAGTATAACCCTTATTTTATAGCAACTACTTAAGGATATTTTATGATCATAATCTGAGTTGAAAATGATTTTTACTTCAACTTGCCATGAATCCTAAAACCAGTTTAAAGCCTCTTAATGCTTGTATAATCACAGCTACATAAAATACAGATTGAATAAGACAACCTAGTTTACTACTGTAATTCATAATATTGATACTAGAGAATATGTGTTAGTTTGAGCACCATAAATTCTGCTATGAATGGCAATGGCCATACCATTAGTATTAACTTGTGAAATTTTTTAAGTTATCCAAGCTTATGGGCCTATCAGAAGCAATAAAAAATATTTTTAATAATGAATACCATTCATCAGTTTTTGTCTTTTCTGACTTGTTGCTGCAACCAAACCTTTTCTTTTCTTTTCTTGAAGTTTGAAGTCCCATGGGTTTACTGGGAGTACTCTGTTGGCATTATCACATAGTGTCTACAACTTAAGAGAGGACAAAAAGGACAAACTATACAAGCAAGATACAGAGGAAGAAAAGTGAATTTGAGTGAAAGTTACTAGGATTCTTTGGTTCTGAAATAAGTGTTAACATTTCCTTTATTTCCATATAAATATAACACACACACACACACACACACACACACACACACAGTTACAGAATTAGCATATAATCTGGATACTTATTTAGTTAAGGTTATGATTTTTCCCATTCATAATTGAAAAAAAATTCAAAATTTGTTCAGCCATCCCCAGTTAATGGGCATTCCCTCTGTTTTCAATTGCTTTCCACTGAAAAGGGCTGCTATAAGTATTTTTGAACATGTGTCCTTTTCCTCTTTCTTTGATCATTTTTGGGTTTAGATTTAGAATTGGTATCCCTCAGTCAAAGGGTAATATGCAGTTTAATAATGTTTTGACCATAGTTTCAAATTACTTTCCAGGTATGGCTAGCCCAGTTCACAGCTGCATCAACAGTACATTAATGCATCCATTTCCCCACAGCTCCTTCAATATTTATCATTTCCCCTTTTTGTCAGCTTTGAAAATCTGATGGGTATCTTAAAAAAAAGAAAAGAAAATCTGATGGTATTAGGTGGGACCTAAGAGTTCTTGTATTTCTTTAATTATTAATTATTTAAAGTGTTTTTCCCTGTGGCTATTGATAGCTTTGATTTTTCCCTCAGAAAACTTTGTTCCTATCCTTGGATCATTTATCAGTTGGGGAATGGCTTTTATTTTTAAACATTTGAATCAGTTCTCCATATGTCTTAGAAATGAAACTCCTTTCAAAGAAACTTTCTGCAAAGATAGAGAGCATTTGTTATAACTGATATATAACATACCTAAGCTGGGCAACATTTCTTCTCCAGTCCTGTAGTTCCACTCCTAGTCTCCATTGTCTTTCAGAGAGATAATATCAACTAGTTTTTGGTAGCTTAAGATATGTTGTTTTTCTGGGTTTGGTTATTTGAACTTATTGAAACCAACAGTTTAATAGTTTTACCTTTATTTTCTATCCTTTTCTCTATCCTTTATTTTTCATCTTCCTGTCTACCTCAAATCATGGTTCCAGCTCTCTGATCTGTCTTTAAAATTTGTCCCAAGCCATCACTTGTTTTGTGGTTTAACATTTCTAAGGTTATTTTTACATAACTTTTTCTTCTACAAATCTTCAATTTTTTACCTCTCTGTTTAATGAATATTTTAAAAATATAAGTTAATCGGTGAGTTGACAGTTCTGCCTTTCCTTATTTGAATCATTTGTGGTTTTATCATCAGTTTTTTTGTATTTAATTATTTTTCTGGCTGATTTGCTTTGTAGACTTCGGGATCATGTGGTCCTACCCAGCCTTTCCCTGAATTCATTGAAATCTATTATATAGATGTTGAAGGCTGTCTTTTTTCTTATCCTTTTCTTGTATCTATGAAAGTGCCCAGGGTAGTGCCTTGCTTATAATAGACACTCAATAAATATTTGTTCTAGTTGACTTTTAAGGATTTTTTTTTTTACTTCTCATTCATAGTTTTTATTGATATTATAAATTTTGGTTCTTTTATTTTTAAGGAAATAATGTATTTCAAGGGGAAGAATGTAAGTTAAAACTTTTTCACCTTCAGGGGTCATTAAAAGCAGGCGTAGTGGCTATCTTCACACTGATGAAAGTAACGACCATATTATGTGTATGGTGCCAGGAAAGTTTTTTTTCCTCCTTCTCCATATTGTGGAGAAACATAGGCATTTAATTTTAGGATGAAGAGTAATAATAGAGCAAATATTATAATTAGGAGAAGCATGCTGCTATTATTAAAAAGTAGTTCAGTGTATTTAGAGTTATCTTGGGAATATTTGATGAAGAGAACTATAAAATCGTTCTAAAAAACAATATAATAAGAGGCAGCTAGGTGGCGCGGTGGATAGAGCACCGGCCCTGAAGTCAGGAGGACCTGAGTTCAAATCTGGCCTCGGACCTAACACTTGAGATGTACTAGCTGTGTGATCTTGGGCAAGTCACTTAACCCCAGTTGCCTCACTAAAAAAATATATATATATAGTAGCAACATATATATGGGAATAAAGGTACAAATCTCCCTCCTCCATTAACTGCAATGTTCCTACTGTGATAAGAATTACTATTTTTAAAAAATCACAAAAGAAAAGTTAGAATATTTAGACATCCTATAGATTTTGAAGTGGGGTGGGAGAGTATAGGAAAATTAGAGAAAAGCGAGAATGATTTAGAAAAATGTGTTATGAATAGTCTTCCCATAACAATAATGTCTAGGCCATTCACTACTACCAAAAAAAATCTTCTTCAACATGGAATCTTTCACATTGTTACTAACTACAATTTTATCACATAGAAGTTCATCTTGATAAATAAACATCTTTAAGAAATGTAAATAGTCCTACACAAATTAAGGGGAAAGGTTGATAGAAGTTAATTTAGTCATTTTAATTTGAAGGACATAATCGATCTCCTATAAGCGCTTCAAAATCATTCCCAGAAACCCTACATTTCTTGACTTCTCTGTTTCTATTGAGCACACGACTTCAGAATTCACCCATCACTCTCTCTTCTCCCTCACCCTCTTTTCACAGTCAGTGGCCATGTCTTTTTCACTCTGTTTCCACAAGAGCTTGCTTTCCATCTCTTTTGATTCACCCTGGCCTTTTTCTGCCTTGTTGCTCCTGCTGCTTCACTTGCCCAACTGGACACCTAGAGACCATGCCTAGGCAAAGCTAAGGGACCACATGCTTCTTCACTCCAGCAGTTTTCCACTCTTAGCCAGGGATACATCCTCTGCTGTCCTTTGTTGAGCTTGTGTTCCGCTAAGACCTAAGATCTTTTGTAGCTCAGCTGTTATCTAGCCATGCCTCCTTTTACATTTTATACTTATGAAGTTATTTTTTTTTAACTCATGCAAAAAACTTAACGTTGACGTCTATTAGATTTCATCTTACCAGAAGTGATGCTCAACGTTTGTATAAACAGAAGGAATATTCAAGTTTAAAGGGCCAAGTGAAGATGAGGAACCAACAAAAGTAATGAAGAGGTCAGAGAGGAAGGAGAACCATATGAATACAAGGGCAAAGATTCCATCAAGGAACAGAGAGTGATCCATAATGTCATGTGCTCCGGGAACATCAAGGAAGACGAGGATATTGAGAAAAGGCTTGATTTGGTGATAAGCAGTTTTATTATTGTGTGATCTTGGAGAGGAATATTTCAGTTTCCATTAGCCACATTGCCAGGGGTTGAAGAGTAACTGGGTGATAATGAACTGTCCTCTCAGCTGTTGATAATCCCTTGATTTAGTTTAAGTGCAAAAGTAGCTAAGTATTTAGTAACATTGATTAGAATATCTTCAGTTGTGAAAATATTAATTGTTCTTGAAAAAGATTAATTTTTTTGTTGCAAATTTAGTGTGTGTGGTGTGTACATGTGTTTGATTGTGTGTGTGCGTGTACATATGTATACAACAGGTAGTGTGGTGTGTGATATCCTCTGATGCCTGTATTGTTCACGTGAATAATGAGGCCCACAGAGCTTCTCAGACCGAGAAATGCAGCACCCTTTGTCCTGTGCCATGTTGCCTCACCTCGTGTTAATTTTAAAATATTCTCAGCTATGAGTTTTAACATCTGGGAGTAAAGTCCCATTTTGACATTTGACAAGAGAAGTCTTAGTGAAACAGAGATGGATTTTAAGTCAAATGCTGCTTAAGACTTTGGGCAAGTCACTTAATCTCTGGGCTTTGTTTCCTCATCTGTAAAATGCTAGAGTTCAACTAGATTACCTCTGAAGTCCCTTTGTGCTCTAAGCCTGTGATCTTGTATTTCTAAAATTGAACATTTCAATTGCTTTATTTAGTTGAATTTCATTTAAAAGTAGAATCACTTCAGGATACTTTTAGAGCTACCTATGGAGGGGGGAGAATGATGTGTTTTGTAAGTATAATCATTTTGACTTCCCTTTAGTAACCTCCAAAAGTGCTCCTTAAAAATCAGTATTACTGCCATGTAGCATCAAAACCTGCCCACAAAGTTTTGTAAAACTTCTGCAGTTTTATAAATGTCCCTTGTTGGATTCAAATAGAGTAACTCCTGCAAGTATGGACTGATCCCTAAACTGACAAATATTGGTGCTTGTACCTATTATTGCTGGCATATTTTTTCATTTCAGTAGAATTTTGGATATCAGCAAAGTAGTGCATGGACATTCACTTGGATATGAAAATAGTATCATTAGATAGAATTACAAGTTATATAGTAGTGTTTGTTTAAACAAACTAAGAGCTTGTCTTATACAATGATATCATCTCAAGCTTGCTCTTATAGCTACTGTCCATAAGGAAACCGTGGAAGAAGCTAAAGAGGCTCCTACATAGAATGACACTGGAGACATTTTTGCCATTTTTACAGTGGTACTAAAACAGCTCCTAGTGAGGATACAGCACTATGGTTTTAGTAGTTTAACCTTGGGACCCAAACTCTGGGAGTATTTTTTTGGAAAGTCAATTAGTTAGAATAGTATATCTCATTCACCATAATAGGACTATTTACCTATGATGAGCCCATAATCAATGATTTTAATAAATTGATGGTTGATATCAAAATACTATTTTCTAATGTGATGTAGGCTATTAAAAATCAAATTGTAGATATTGGACCTGGAAAAATTTGACTGATGGTATTATATGCCAGGTGAGGATTTAGTACACTTCCAAGAGGTAAAGAAGATGACTTGAAAATCATTTAAATAGAGTATTCATCAAATAAAACTGATCACTTTGTATAGGAGAGAGGTTTTTATTTGTTTTCCTTATGATAGAAACTATCATGTATTTGATAAAGAATACCTAAAGTATGTTTTAGGAGAGGGCTTTAGTTAATGCATGATAGGACATTTTTAGAAGGTGTTTCAGTGTTTAGGTATCTATCAGTATTGCTTTAGGAATTAAATCCTTACATATGTTATATTAGTATTGGTAGAAGATATTTATGTACCTTCTTTGGAGACCCATATTTAAATCAGTTCTAATCTACTAAATAGAAAAAAGTCAATTGACTATGCCAATCTATGCTTAGTCCAAAAAATTTGAAATGTTTAATATTTTCTATTTTGATTGGAAGAGCTATTTTGATTTTAAAGTAAGAGGATTTCAGTTTTGATTTTGCTACATTTCTTCCTTTCTAACTTTGGGCAAGTTATTTAACTTATACTGACAGGTTCCTCAGATATAAAACAGGGAAACAGGACCAAATGACCACTTCCAACTCTGAATCCTTTGATTGTAGAGTGGACTTTTTATGCCTTAAATTCTAGCTAAAGGATAGTAAATTAGCAGAAGTATAAGATGTCCTGAGAATCTTTGTGTGTGATTTTAAGGTGCTAAAGTTATTAAGACTTGGGGATATCCCATTTGGTAAATTTGGGACATGATTTCCTAAACTTGTGAAGCCGTTCCTTTTTTCATTAAACATTAAGTATTTTATATGCAATAGCACACTGTTCTGGGTGATTTATAAAGATAAAGATAATACCTTTCCTCAAGAAGAAACTTATATCTTCTGTAACATAAATATTAGTATCATCATAATAAGCCTTTTTTTGTGAAATAATACACTGAAACCTTCTGTTAATGTCCTTGAGGTTTCCATGTTATGAGATAAACTTGTAATGAGTTCCTTTGGGAAATTAAAGCTTCTTATGTTGGCCCTGAAATATGGTCATCCCTGTTCTGTGATCTGTGATGTAGTTGTTTCTGACTTAAAATTTCTAAATTAAAATAATTTCCCAATTGAGTCTCTTATTTTATAAGTTTTTTGGTCACCTCAAATGTGATCTAAAGAATTTCTTAATAGCCTTAACACCAGGAAAAACATTCTGAAGGGTGAAAAGTCTACTTAACTAATTTTTCTAAAGTAGATATGGCAAAATTAAAAGTTTGAAATTTAAAATTGTCACTTTATGCACCTCAGTGTAGAACTGATTTTAATAGGGTTTATTGTAGTTTTCTTCACTTTATTCTCTCCTCCCACTCTCACATTTTAGATGATTAGAACCATATCTCAAAGTATAGCTCTACTGAACCCATATACAATTTTTTATGTAAGAAACTCATCTTCATTTTATCACATGTATGCCATTGTCACTCTATTGAAATATGATTCATCTCTATGAAATCTTGTTACTTTTAAGCATGATAATTTACAAAAGCATGAAGGAAAACACAATTATGTCATTTTCCCAGAATTCATGTGGCTAGATTGTATATATTATAGGTGAAGAGTAATTAATAGAGGATCTTCAGTTCCCCAATTCTTTTATACCCCACAGGTGACCACTTCTCCCTCTTCTTTAACAAACATTTCATAAGTAATAGAGGCATCTAGAACTGCTGGAGTTTTTCTTCCTGCCTAACTTTTGTCATCATCAACTAGAATGGGAAAGTAATACATATGTGAACTGGGTCTGGGTTATTGACTACTTCAGTTAGTCCTTGCCTATTCAGTTCATCTAACTAGTAACAGCAGTGACTTAAGCAGGGTGAGAAGGAACCTAGAACCTGAGTCCTGGGTAAACCTTTTGACAGATTATAGTATAGATCTGTATCTTGATAAAATTTTAAATGAAAATTTTCCCACTCAAGAAGGTAGGTATATTCTCTTTTTTCTTCAGTTGCTTTATTAAATTTTTTTTTTTACCTCTTTTGCTTTTTTATATAACCTTCATTTCCAAATATATGTTTCCCCTCCCAGGCCCAGCAAACCATAATAAAGAATAAAATAATAATAAATAAAGAATAAAAAAGAAGACAGGGTTTAGGTTGATAAAACTAGCTGACATATTGCATTAGCTAGATCTAATAGTACATGCCTCTATAGTCCTTCCCCTCTGCAAAGAAGGGAGGGTATTGCATTTTTTTAATCTCTTCTTTGGGACCAGTTTTGATTATTATAATTACGTGGTATCCAGTTTCATGAATTTGTTTTTGTTCTTCCCATTTACATTGTAGTAATCCTGGTGCATATTGTTTTCTTTATTCTACTTGCTTTCCTATGCATCAGTGTTCATGTAAGTCTTCCCCAACTTCTCTTAATTTGTCATTTTCATTGTTTCTTATGTCTCAGTAATATTCCATTGTGTTCAGGTACACGATTTGTTTAACCATTTCCCATTTGTTGTGCATCTACTTTGTTTTCACTTCTTTGCTACCACATAATGGGCTGCTCGTTTATATCATGGCATATGTGGAACCTTTTTTTCTGTCTTTGACCTCTTTAGGGATACCCTTCTTTCGTTCCTTCATGTGTGTATGCATCAGTCTTCAAGAAATGGGAGTAAAGGATGGGGGAAGGAGGGTAGTATAGACTTTTTAGGGAAGGCAGTCCTGAAGTTTGACACAAATAAGGTATTTTCATTTAATCTAATGGTAAATTTAAAATATTGTTATAAGAAATACATTACAGCTATTATTATTTTTAAAGAATTATCCATTTTTCTGCTTTTTAGAACAAGAAAAAAACTGAAAAAGAAATGTATGGTCTTGGCACGTTTCATAAGTGTTTTTGTTAATTTACAAACTTAATGTTGTTTCCTTATGTTTAAATAATTCCAAAGTGAAATCATTTAGACTTTTTCTTTTTAAACAACACATTTTGAACATTTTGTAAAATTCAGGGCCATGGAATATGTTTAAAATAAGTCAAGAAATGTCCATATATATTATTTATGAAAAATGATTGGCAATTGAGATTGTTTTTCTTCTGTGACTTTTAGGAAAGTTGGTCACAGTTTCATTCTGTTCAGAACTTTTCTGATTCTATGTACTGTTTCAAATAAGTTGAATGGCTCAAGCACAATGACCACTCAAAAGTTATCTGAACAACTGTAGGAAATCTGAACATGTTAGAAGTCATTTGCTATTAAAATTTTGGATTGCTATTTCCTTCGAAAGATTTTACATACAGAATTTCTTCTGTGACTTTCATTCCAGGAGTAATATGACTGAGGAAAAGAGCTGATGTAAAAGCCTTGCAATACACAAGATACCCTGTGTTTTCATGTATGATGAGGATCAATTCAAACTAAAGCCAAAAGGTTGAACTTAAATGTGTGGCATTTACCAGTGGGATTCAGGGAGAAGAGTATGGGTTCACCTTGCTATCTGGTGGATCAATGTCAGATTTGGGCAATTGTACTAGGTAAAGTCTCTAAGTGTTGGGAAATAGGGACTGCATGGGATCTCATTTGTGGTAAAAACCCACATTCATGTCGTATGCCCTTCCAGGTTTGCAGAGCATTTGGCCCTTTGAGGCAGGCAGTGTAAGTGTGAGGAGTAAAATGGCTGCTTGGGCCCAACAATCAGAGAGAGGCTAAGCCCCAGCTCAAACCCACATATGGTACCAATGCCTGTACTTTTTTCCTACCTATCCCTTGCACAGTGCCTTCCACTGAAGATTGGAAATTTATGAAATACTCATTTACTTAGAGAAAGCTCATTCTGGTTTTTTTTGCTATGCTCTCTCCTGGCTTTAAGAGGCAGGAAATTTAGAAATGAAATCTAATGACTTATTTCTCCAAATAGGTTAGCAATGGAGATTAAAAATGAACTAAGGACTCTGCATTAAATTACAGGGATACAGTCCCTCTCAATCCTATGCTAAAAATAATTTGAACTAAATTTATTATAAGTTACTAGGCATTTAAATGGGTAGTTTAACACTTCTTCCTTGGAGAGCTTTAAAAAACAGCTTACTTTCAGTCATTGTTTGCGTGATGGCTTGTCAAAAGTAAAGAAATAAATTTCAACAATATTAGCAGCTGCTTAAATGCAGGATCTGTGTCTTAATATGTATTTTTCATTAACCTTCAGAAAATTCTCTCTATATATACATTTAATGTATAAAGTGTATACTACTTGGGAGGTGAGGGTGGAATTCACAATTCTATGAACGTAACTACTGAAGAAATTTTGATTGGAGTGTATCTTACAAGACTGTCATAAATCTGGAAACCATTAACAAGATTATACTAACAAAATATTACGTGAAGATAAGTAAATTTGATGTCACCAAATGTTGCAGAACTTTTCAATTCATAGTCCTCTGACAATTGACTTAAATTCTTGGACACCCCAGGACCATGAAAAAGAACTCCAACTCAGTCATCTTGGGGCTTGCCTTTGAGAGCCAGAGAAAACCCATAAAGACTGAGGGGATTCAAAGAAGACTTTGCAACAAATTACAGGGATAGTCACTTTTTATCCCACATTAAGAGTAATTTGAACTAAATTTATTAGAAGTAGATAGGCATTCAGATGGGCAGTTTAGCACTTATTTTATTTTCTCACTGTATTTCAATGAATCATTCATTCATTAGTCATTCTATGATAAACCCAAGTGGGAAATAATAAGTGGGTGGGAAGGATAAGAATAACTGATAGAAAATAATTAATGGTGTACCCGAAGTCATAATAGATCAAATAAGAGTTTCTGTTTCCTTAAAAAAGCACAGCAGGGTACTCTGATATGTAAAGTCATTGTAGATATTAACTAAACTTCCTCGATATTGATAAGATCTGTAATATATAACTGTTCTGAACTATAAAGAAAAGAAAAAAGAAAAAAACCAGTATATGTTAACCCATGAATCAAGGATAAAGGTATATAATTTAGTCAGCTTAGATCCTGTAGAATTGAAATAGGTACATTCCTAGAAAAGTTAGTCCTCCCTTATATCAAGGCTCTGATGAAGTTTAATACAAACTGTTTTATTTACTACAATATGTAATGATGACATTTATGAAAGACTTTGATAGAAATATAGTCAGTATTCTCTATTTAGCAGATACAACTTAGATTGATATTTTTGAACATGCTGTAGTACCTGGCTCAGAAAAATAGACAACTTGGTTTTCTGATTACAGTTTACAAAACCTAAATGGTTTTTAGATTGTGAGCCTAAGGGCAGGAACAAGTTGTGTAATTTTTTTTTCTAACTTTGTATGTGGCTCTTCTGAATATTGATAATGCCTAAAGTGTGCCTGTATACATGTATGTACAGACATCCACACATACTGACAAAATAATGTGAAATATCTAAAATTTTTCTTTCAGAATCTTTCCAAAATATAAATACTTGTATATCATCTCAAAGAGCCATAATTTTATCAATATAATTACTCCCTATACTGATGTAGATCACAAACCGTTTACACTTGAATTAACAGTTTCTTAAGTTACTGTATTCAAAATTTTCAGAAGATAAAAGAAACTTTTCACATGATAACAGTAGCAAAAGACTAAAATTTTTTTTGTGTTGTGTCTGGTATGGTCTTTGTAAAGGTCAGTTTTAAATGAAATGGCAGCTAATGTTGATTGATCATCAGAAAATGGAATGACATAAAAGATCAGGCTATATCATTCTTACAAAGTATTCATATGACTGTTACTGTAGTTACTTAAACCTTTGAAAAAGCCTGACTTAAAGATTTACATGTATTTTTATTTTTTCTGCTGGTGACATATTTTGGTGTCAAATCTAACTCTTCTGCACTGAATTTTATGAACGATTATAGTGTTGCGCATCTGTACTTAAAATAGTGATTGAGCAGTCATTCATTGGTTAGTTCCTTTACCAAAGTCTCAATGCTTCAGAATGCTGTTTTGGTATAGTTCACCTATTAATATAGTGGGCCTTGCTTTAGGAAACACCCAACACAGGATTGTGATTATTACTTTGATAGGATGTATTAATGCTAAAATTAGAATTTATAGTATGAGCCAGTCAAGTATTTATTAAGTGACTACTATATGCTATGTTTTCTCTTCAGCCTGAGATGTTATATTCATTAATATGTAATGGCCAACTCTAGTACTTTTTTTATATTGGTCTGGTCTGTGTTAGCCTCAAAAGTCTCCTTTCTATTTATGCAACTAAAATGAGTTGCTCATTATTTTTTGTTGGGGTTTTTGGTGATATTTTTAAAACATGTTTAAATTAACACAAGTTTTTGAAGATTTAATTTGCTTCTGGGTGATATGGATTAATTGTACTGTAATTTGCCTAATTTAAGTCTGTGCATAATCTGGAAGTTGGGAAATGTGTGTGTGTATGGTTTTTATATGAGTTATTTATTGCCGTTAATATTTTCCCCCCACTTAAAGAAATTTGTGGGTATATAGCTTTTGTTTTTGTTTTATGTCAACATAAAACCTTTTACTTTTTAAAGTGAAAAACTTTTAAGATGTCATTTATTTCATGTGTTGAAATTAATTCATCTTAATTTGTTCCTCTTTGGTTTAAAATTTCAGATTCGAGTTTTATACCTGTTTGGACTCGTATGTGGTTTTGAGCCAGTTGCTCAATTATTACTTGCCAGTCATTAAAATGGGACAATAATAATTATATATCTGTAAACTTAGAGACCCTTAGATAAAAGGGGAATGGAAGGAACTTGGGCTGCACAAAGAGATAGCAGCTATATAAAAAGAGATAAATTAAACCTTGTAAATTAATAATAGCTTTTCCTCATGGGTGTGGTGATTTTGCAGTGCTTTATAAACTGAAGTACATAAATGCTATTATCAACTTGTTGATAGGTAAAAGTAATTAGAGCAAGAAGTCATTTCAGATGTTTCTAGTCATTAGCAGGTCTTTGGAGGAGAAATAGTTTTGTAATTTCATTGAAAAGGAATTTGTATCTCCTCTAACTGTTCAATGCATGTGTCTCTGCCAGTATACTCTAGGTGACTTATTTGAATTGCATAATATTCAAGATGCAAAAAAAGTGCTCAGATTTCTTTTAGAACTTGGTTTTCCTGTCACTAATAGGATTTAAAGTGTCTCAGAATAATTACCGTGTTTTTTTGTGTGTGTGCTAAGATTTAAAGTACACACAGTAGACACTATAAGAGGCTTTTCTATATTTTTTTCTTTCCTCAGTTTCGCCAGTGATAATTAAAGAATGGGCTGCTTACAAAGGAAAGTCTCCCCAAACACCAGAACTGGTGGAAGCACTTGCATTCAGGGAGTGGACCTGTCCTAACCTGAAGAAACTATGGCTGGGGAAAGCAGTAGAAGATAAGAATAGAAGAATGAGAGCATTTTTGGCCTGTATGAGATCAGATACACCAGCAATGCTCAATCCAACTAATGTGCCCACTCACCTTATGGTGCTCTGCTGTGTATTACGGTTAGTATTTATCACTCATTTTATTGCAGTTAAGTTAAATGTGAATTAACACTAAAGTAAAACTTAAATAAACCAGGAAACTGAACAAACCTTGCAGTACCTACTGTGTGTAAGAGATATGCTATATATGCTGGGCCCTAATAGCAAAATTTCCTCCACCTTCTTTAGCTCTCTTTGAGACTAATTTCCATATGAAACCTTCATTGGCCCTTTCTCCCTTAACCCTGGTAAAGGGTAAAACATGACCCTTCTCACGTTTCCTAGCATTTTGCCAGGTCCTTTGCCCTTGCCATATTCTCCCTTGTATTATCCATATTTGTCTACATGTCCTGTCCCTCTTATTTAAACAACTGACTTCCTTGATGCTTCTTGAACTAATGGAAAAAGCACTGATCTTAGAGCCTGGGTGGCTCTGCCTTTTAATATCTTTATGACCCAGGGCAAATAAGTAATTTGTTACCCTTGAGCCTAACCTACAAAATGTGAGATGTTCGTGCTCTTTTCTAGGTCTAAAGCTACAGACCTGTGACTGTCATTTTTCATCTTCATAGCCTTGAAAACTGTCTTTGCACATAGGTGAAAATTTTTGTTCCATTGAAATGAATTGACATAAGCTCACAGTCTAGCTAGAAAAACAACTCCTATACAGATACATATGATAGAAAATAAAACTTCTAGCTTCACATCTATAATCCTAAGTACTGAAGACTTTTTTTTTAGATCCTTTTTGCATTCTGCCTTATGTCGTCGTAATTAGAGATGCTTTTGCATGAATCTGTGTACACACTTCCTTGAGTGTAAGTTCTCTGAGGACAGAGAGGTTTTTTTTAATTTATCTTTGTGTCCCTAGTACCTGACAGAGTATCCTGCATGTAGTAAATGCTTAATAAATATTGGTGGAATTCAGAGGCAGGGGACCTAGGTACTGCCTTGGACTTTGTTGTCCATCAGCTGTGTAGCTGAGCAAGGCTCCTGACTTTTCTGGATCTAGGAATCCTTATCTGTAAGATGAAGTCTGTCTCATCTTAACAATTCTAGAACTGTACAGCTGTGCCTGATGACCCGAGTGCTGTAAGATTTCAGAGGAAGAATAAGCATTTCTAACTTTTGATTGGCAGGGCAAAGGGACAGACAAAAGGAAGTATCATGGAGGAAATAGTGTTTGAATTAGGTCCCTGGAGAGTTAAATAAAATTTAAGGTAATGGGAGTTCTAAGTAGGGGAAAAGAAATGGTCCTGGGAAAGTATATGTTTTGTGTGATCACTTTGCCTAGATCCTTTGATGATATGGGGGAATAATGGGAGATGAGAATGAAAAAGTAAGTTGAAGGCTTAGTATGTTAACCAAGCCATGGACTTTCAAGATTTACTAAGCTCTCATTAGAGAGCAACTGAAAATATGAGAGGTGTGATATGATTGGAGCACTTATTTAAGGTTAACCTATCAGTAGGATATAGGATGAATTGCAGGTGAGATTACCATGTTGGAAGTAGAAATGGAAAAAAGGTAACATGCAATAGATTGTAATGGTAAAATCAACAGTATTTGAGGATTGCCTAGATGTTAGGAGCAAGGGAAAAGAGAAGTCAAATATAACTGAAAAACAGGAAGAATGAAGATAACTTTAAAAGAAATGGATAAGGCAGGGGAAGGTTTAGAGATTACATGATTTCAGTTTTGGATGTTGAACATGATGATGTCAAGATATCTACTTGGAAATATGTCTGTAGCTCAGTAGATAAGCTCTTAATAAAGATTTAAGAGAAATTGACATGAAGTAGTAGTTGAAACATTATTAATGGATTAAATCACTCTAGAATAAGACATAAGAAGGAAGATTTGGGGTTAAAGATAAGACCAAGCCTTGGAGAATTGTCTAATATGTAGGTTTTAGAAAGGATAAAAAAGGAGGATTCGGCAGGCTGTATGGTGTCACAAAAGCCCAGGAAGGAGACTTTCAAGGGTTGTTTAGTAGTGTCAGATGCTAAAGAAATGTTGAGGAAAGTGCTAGGTGAGAAAAGATTGTTGAATTTGGTGTTTGGTCGCTGTAGTGTAGAGCAGAGTAGTGGAAATGGAGACAGATTTCAAGAATGTTCAGGAGTCAGTGGGAAATGAGTCTGAGGCAACAAGTGATTATTCGTTTTCAAGTGAATTTTCACAGATTGTTATGAAATATATCAATTTATTTTGCTGCCTTAAGTATTATGTTTTGAATTGAATCATTCTTTAAAGATTTGTGGTTGAGGGTCTTTGTAGGGTCGTTTTGTCTTTGTTGCTAAGTATTTTCAATACCAAAAATGTAGAAGATTAGCACAGTGCCTGGCATATAATGAGAGCTTCATAAATACTTGTTGATTCATTGACCATATTCTCACAAAGATTTCTTTTGGAGGCTAAAGTTACTGAGTGCAACTTTCATTCAGTGTGTGCTTTTCCTCTTTAAAATGCAGCAAAAATAAATCTGATATATTGGGTTAGGAAGTAAAAGGCCAGAGAGCTAATGATCATTTCAGAGGACATTTGTAGTAGACAGTCTCCCAATGCACCAATGTCTAGGTGAACATTGGTATATTGTAGCATTAGGGATTGATGGAAAGAGCATTGGATTTGACATCAAAGACAGAGGTTCAAATCTTAGTCCCACTCCTTATTGTCTGATGTGACCTTGGGTAGATCGTTCTCTATGCATCAGTTCTTCATGTGGAAAATGGAACTGGAGGGAAAGTTATGGTGGTAGAGTAGTAGCAAGAAGTGGTAGCAAGAAGTATTACAGCCTAGTTCCTCCTCTACAAAGAACTAGAAAACACATCAGACCAAATTCTGATTGGAAAATCTAAGAAAAAGTCACGATGAGTAATTTTTCTAGCCCAAGATGGTCTTAGAACATGGTAGATAATATCTGTCCAGGACCTTACTACATGTGGAATATTCCAGTATCTTGGGATGTTGGAAAAGAGAGCCAAGAGAAGCATGGGGTAGGAAAAGGTCCCAGAGGATCCCTGAACTAGTGCAAGGTATAAAAATGGGTGTTACGTCACACTTTCTTCCTTATTACCGAGTTTTAGGTTGTTCTAAGGATGGATTTGCCTGTGAGGATGATGGAGAGGAGCAGTAGCTAGCTGGCCCTGACTGCATACTGAGGAAAGAATTAATTCAGAAGCAGAGTAGCTATGTGGCTGTGATCCCAGGAGCAGAGCCAGGGACTCAGTTCTAGCTTTCAGCCCAACTTGGAAGCCTGCAGTGTAATAGCCAAAGGAAGAGTCTCAGTCCAGAGAGGAGCCAGCAGTTCAGTTGCTCTGGATCTACAGAGCCTCTCTGTGGGCTATGGGTGGCTGAATCAATCAGTGATCTACTGAAACTTCCAGCCAGGGTCAAACCAGCAGATCCAAACCTGTATCAGAAACTTGCAGAGCTCAGACTAGGACAGTAAACAGACTTTGCCCCAGATCCTGTCACTTTGCAGTCAGTTGTGACTGGCCCCAGCCTAAGCTGTGAAAGCAGCAGAATTACATAAAAACGCAAGCTCGGGCCAGACATTCTCTCTAGAAATATGCAGAGCCCAGCACTAACATAAAGTCCAGAGTCAAGAAGTAGATTGAAAAATGGAGCAAGTAAGAAATCCTGCCATAAAGAGCTATTACCACAATAGTGAAGGTCAAGGCACAGACTCAGAAGAAGAAAATGACTTGAAAACATCTACAAGCAAAGCCTCGAAGGAAAAATATAGCTTGGATACAAGTCCATCAGGAATTCATGGAAGAGAACTTTTTTAAAAGCAAAATTGATTTTTAAAATTATATGAGAATGGTAGAGGAAAAAATGGGAAAAGAAGTGAGAGCTATGGAAGAAAGGTATGAAAAGAGAATTAACAGCTGAAAGCAAGAGGCACAAAGCCTTATTCAAGAAAATAGCACCTTGAAAATTAGAACTAACCAAATAGAAGTAAATGACTACAGGAGGTGTCAAGAATTATTCAAACGAAGACAAACATCTGAAAAAAATAGAAGAATATATAAAGTATCTCATAGTTAAAACAACTAACTTGGAAAACAGATCAAGGAGAAGTAATTTAAGAATTGTTGGACTATCTGAAAGTCATTGACCAAAAAAAAAAAGTCTAGACATTTCAAGAAATCATTAAAGAACACTGCTGAGATCTGTTTGAATAGAGGGCAAGGCAGAAGTTGAAAGAATCCACCAGTCATCTCCTAAAAGAAAGTCCAGGAATATCATAGCCAAAATCCAGAGCTCCCATATAAAAGTGGAAAAAATGCCAAACACAGCAAGAAAGAAAGGATTCAATTGCCAAGGAGTCACAGTTGGGACTACACGTATTTTAATGATCACAACCTTAAAGGCATACAGAATGTGGAATATAATATTCCAGAAGGCAAAAGTTCTAGATTTACAAGCAATTGTAACCTACCTAACAAAATTGAGTACAGGGGGAAAAAATAGACCTTCAATGAAATAGAAGAATTCTAAGTATTCTTGATGAAAATCATAGCTGAGTAGAAAATTTGACATATAAACATAGGAGTCAAGAGAAGCATAAAAAGATAAACATGTGTGAGCATTCCTAAGGGACTAAACAAGGTTGAACTGTATTCTGATATGGGGATATGATGTATGTAGCCCTTCAGAACTCTCTCAGCAAGGGGTCATTGATGATTCTGTTGTTTTGATGATCTTAAAAGAATAATCGAAAGGATGGGGAAGAGGACTGCATACACTGGGACTGAGGGGAGGGGGGGAAAGAATGGGGAAAATCATCTCACAAATGGGATATACAAGTAAAATTCTACACAGAGAGAAGGGAGTGGGAGGTAGAGATTGAGTGACACTTGGACCTCACTCTCATCCGAATTAGTCAAAGGAGAGAAGAGTACACATATACACAGTTGGGCAAAGGATACATTTTATCTAATAGGGAATCAAGAGGCAAAAGGACTAAAAGAAAGAGAAGGAATAAAAGAGAGGATAGATTAAGGGAGGGATTAGTTAGCAGCACAACAAACAAAAGAGGGTTGGGAGAAAAACAAAGAATTAGAAAATAGGATGGAGAGAAATAATCATTTAGCAATCATAACTGAAGACAAATGGCATGAATTCACTCATAAAACAGAAGAGGATAGCAGAATGGGTTAGAAACCAGAATCAAACAATAAGTTGTTTATGAGGAAGGTGATTGGAGCAGAATCTTTTATGCTGCAACTGAAGCTAAAAATGTAGGGGTGGGGCAGCTAGGTGGGGCAGTGGTTAGAGCACCAGCTCTGAAGTTAGAAGGACCTGACTTCAAATCCGGCTTCAGACCAAATGCTTGACACTTACTAGCTGTGTGACCCTGGGCAAGTCACTTAACCCCAATTGCCTTAAAAATAGGGGTAGCAATCAAGCTCCCAGAAAAAGCAATAGCACAAATAGACCTAATTACAAGTGATAAACAGGGAAACTTCATTTTGACAAATGGTACCATCGACCCTGAATTAATGTCAGTACTAAACATATGCATCAAAAGACATAGCATCTAAATTCTTAAAGGAAAAGTCAAATGAGTTATGGGGGGAAATAGTAAAACTGTAACAGTGGGAGAACCTCAATTTACCCCATCTCAGAACTGGGTAAATATCGCCAAAAAATAAAAGCAAAATGATGGACCCGAATGGAATTTTAGAAAAGTTAGATACAATAGATTTCTAGATTATATAGAATGAGAACAAAAAGAAATATACCTATGCTTAGCTGCATATGATAGCTTTATAAAAATTGACCATGTAGTAAAGCATAAAAATATTACAAACAAATGTACAAAGACAGAAATGCATCTTTTACTGACCATAATGCAGTAAAAATGGTATTAAAGGCCTTGGAAGCAAGGATTAAAAATGAAATAACTTTATTCTACAGTGGTAGGTCAAAGAACAAATCATGAAAGTGATAATTTCTATAAAGATTGGGAGAAGAGAATAAGTGTTTATATAATGCCTACTATGTGTGAGGCCCTGGGCTAAGTGCTTTACAAATTTACAGAATTTACAATTTTCTCATTTGATTTCCCACAAGAATTGAAGGAGGTAGTTGTTATTATGATCTCCATTTTATAGCTGAAGAAAAAGAGCCAAGCAGAGGTTAAGTGATTTGCCCAGTGTCTGTGGCAGAAATTGAACTTGGGTTTTCCTGATTTCAGGCCCAGTGCTCTCCACCCACTATTCCAGTGGATAATGGCAGCCATACCAAAATTTGAGGGATATAGCCAAAGCAATACTTAAAGAAAAATTTATATCTATAAACAGTGTCATGATTAAAAGAGAGAAAAGAGCAGATAAATGGAATGGTTATGCGACTAAAAAGAAAGCCAACAAATTAAAAATCCACAACTAAACACCACAATAGAAATACTAAAAATCAAAGAAGAAATTAACAAAATTGAAAGCAATAAACCTTAATAATTCTAGGAGTTTAAAAAACTCAAAACGATAAAATAGATAAGCCATTACCTAACTTGATTTTTAAAAAGAAATTGCCAGTCTCAGAAATGAAAAAGGTATATTAACCAATGAAGAAATAAAAGAAATTATTAATGACTGTTTTGCCCAACTATATTGGTAATAAGACTGATACTCTAAATTAATATTTACAAACATGTAAATTGCCCGAATTAACAGAATAGGAAATAAGTAAAATACTTGCATAATTCCATCTTAGAAAAATAAATATTAGGAAAGTTATAAATGTAATTGGCCCTGTTAATTTTTAAAAGCCGTAAGATTATTTCAATAGATGCAGAAAAATCTTTTGACAAGATACAACACTTATTCCTGTGTTGTTGTTCAATCATTTTTTTTAGTTTTGTCCAGCTCTTCATGACTGCATTTGGGGTTCTCTTGGCAAAGATACTGGAGTAGTTTGCCATTTCCTTCTCCAGCTCATTTTGCAGATAAGGAACTGAGGCAAACAGGATTAAGAGACTTGCAGAGAGTCACACAGTTAGTAAGTTCCCAAGCCTGGATTTGAACTTATGAAGATGATGAGTCTTCCTGATTCCAAACCCAGTGCTTTATCTACTACACCACCTAGCTGCCCTAACTATTCCTGTTTAAGGTATTACAATGCAAAGGAGTTAACAGAACTTTCCATAAAATAACAAGTAGTATCTAGCTAAAGCAATAGCCAAAGATATCTGTCATGGGTTTGAATTACAATACTTTCCAATAAGATCAGGGTAAAGCAAGAGTGTCCATTACCAACATTACTATTCAATATAGTTTTAGCAATGTTAAGTATAGGAAGAAGACAATAAAATAAAATTGAAGGAATAAACATAGGCAAAGAGGAAATAAAAATATCATTTTCACAGGGCATATTATGATTTTTCTTGAACTCTTAAAAAAATCCATTAAAAATAACCGGGAGCGTTGCAGGATATAAAAAAAATTCATACAAATTATCTGCATTTCTATATAATCAATAAAATCTAGTAAGAAGAGATTGAAATAGAAATTGCATTTAAAATAACTAGAGACATTATAAAGTGCTTGGGAGTTTACTTTTAAAGACGCATAGGCACTATAGAAACACAATTAGAAGATGTTCTTTACACACACAAAGACTTTAAATAATTGGAGAAATATTAATAATTGCTCATGAGTTGGCCAACCTAATATAACAATAGTGATGATACTACCTAAGTTTATTTACTATGTCATTATATTTAAACTAGGAAAGAATTACTTGATAGAGCTGGGGGAAAAAATGGTAATTGATAAGAAATAGATAAGTTAATCAGTTAACAAGATTGGTTATATAACATCCAGGAGCAAATAAAAATAGCCTACTATTTGATAAACCCTAAGGTCCCATCTGTTGGGATAAGACCTCTATTTACCAAAATCTTTATGGAAAACCAGAAAACAGTCTGGCAATAACTAGCCATAAACCAATGTCTTATACCATGTACCTAGGTCTCAGATATGGGTACTTGTTGGACGTACAGGCTCAGATCATAGACAGATGGAAGACAAAAGGAAGAAATTACCTGTCAGGAGAATAGTTCATAACCAAACAAAAGACAAAAAGGTTCCTACGAGGTAAAATGGACAATTTTGAGTACATAAAATTAAAAAGCTTTTGAACAACCAGAACCAATGGCAACTAAAATGAGAAGAAAAGCAGGAAATTGGGGAAATAATCTTTTAGCAGGTTTTCTAGATAAAGGTCTCATTTCTGAGATATATAGAGAAATGAGTTAAACTTAAAAGAATAAGAGCTAATCCCCAATTGATATGTGGTCAAAGAATATGAACAGGGAGTTTTCAGAGGAAGTAATCCAAACTTTAAATAGCAATAAGAAAGCAGTTATCTAAATCACTAATAGATAAATGCAAATTAAAACAACTCTGAGGTACGATCTCACACCATTTAGATTGGCAAAGTTGACAATAAGGGAAAATAACAAGTAGTAAAGAAACTATGGGAAACAGGTACATCAGCCCACTGTTGATAGAGCTGTATACTGATCCAGCCATTCTGGAAAGCAGTTTGGAAACATGTCCTTAAACATCATTAAACTGATCATGGGTGTTTACTTCAAAGAAATCAAATAAGAGGAAAAGAACCTATTTATACAAAATACTTTTAGCAGCTCTTATTGTTGTAGCAAAGAATTGGAAACTGAAGAGATGCCCCTTGACTGGGGAATGGCTAGAGGTTATTAAGGTCTATGAATGTGGTGGAATAGTGTTGTGCCATAAGAAATGGTAAAGGAAATGGTTTCAGAGAAATCTGGAAAGACTCATATGGACTGATGCAAAGTGAAATGAGCAGAACCAGTACAACATTGTATGCAGTGACAACAGTATTATAAAGACAAACAATGTAGACCAACCCCATTTCAGAAGACTCATGATATAACATACCCTCCACCTCTAGATAATAGAAATGTTGGACTCAAACAGATTGCAGATTGGAGCATTTTTTTTTTTCGATGTGGCTAATACAGGAATTTTCACTATATATGTAGTAGATTTTGTTTTTCCTGCTTTCTCAATGGGTATTGGAGGGGGAAGTATGAGGGTGAGAATTTAGAACTAAAAATAAAATTTACAACGGTAAATGGGGAATTGTACTGGATGATGATCTTTAGCACACCAGCTCTAAAATATGGTGGTGAAAGCTCTCCTAGTATGTCTCAGTCTTAATATGTATTAGAAGCTGTTGACAAGTTTTTGAAAATGAAGTATATTTCTACCAAAAGGAAAAATGATTGTTTTTAGATAGTCACCTGGGCACACAGAAAATACTTACTGTTCTCTTACTGGTAGTTGGCCCTCATTCTGGTGATAAATTATGTAAGTATCCTGTTTTTCCTCAAGAATGGAGGAAGGTTAAGAAATATACATACTAAAATTTATAGACAAATGAGTCAATTTTATAAGAATACAAGTCATTCCCCAGTTGATAAATAGTCAAAGGCTATGAATAGGCAGTTTTCAGATGAAGAAATTAAAGCTATCTATGGTAATATGAAAAAATACTCTAAATCATTAGATGCAAATCAAAACAACTCTGAGGTAACATATCACACCTAACATGACAAAACAGGAAAATGATAAATATTGGAGATGTGGGAAAATTGGAACATTAATGCATTGTTGGTGGAGTTGTGAACTGATCCAACCATTCTGGAGAGCAATTTGGAACTATGCTGAAAGGGCTATAAAACTGCATACCCTTTGACCCAGCAATAGCCCTTCTAGGGCTAGATCATAAAAATGGGAAAAGGACCCACATGTACAAAAATATTTATAATGGCTCTTTTTGTGGTGGCCAAGAATTAGAAATTGAGGGGATGCCCATCAATTGAGGAATGGCTGAACAAGTTGTGTTATATGAATGTAATGAAATACTGTTCTGCTATCAGAAATGATGAGCAAGTGGACTTTTTTTTCTTTTTTTTAAATTTTCTTCTATTTATTTTTAGTTTTCAAAATTTACTTCCACAAGATTTTGAGTTCCAAATTTTCACCCCATCTCACCCCTCCTCCCCCAAGATGGCATGCATTCTGAATATCCCTTCCCCTAGTCTGCCCTTCCTTCTCTGTCTTCCCCCCTTTTCTTATCACCTTCCCCTTCTACTTTCCTGTAGGGCAGGATAGATTTCTGTACCCCATTTCTTGTATTTCTTATTTCCCAGTTGCATGTGAAAACATTTTTTTTAAACATGTGTTTTTAAAACTTTGGATTCCAAATTTTCTCCCTTCCTCCCTCCCCACCTACCCTCATTGATAAGGCAAGCGACTAAATATAGGTTATATATGTGCAGTTATGCAAAACACTTCCATAGTAGACATGCTGTGAAAAACTAACTCTATTTCCCTTACTCCTATCCCACCCCCCCATTTATTCTTTCTTTTGACCCTGTCCCTCCTCAGAAGTATTTCTTCTGATCACCACCTTTCCCAATCTGCCCTCCTCTCTGTCATCCCCCAACTCTCTTGTCCCCTTCTCCCCCTAATTTCCTGTAGGGTAAGACAGATTTCCATACCCAATTGAGTGTGTATGTTATTCCCTCGTCAAGTCAAATCCTATGAGAATAAGATTCACCCATTCCCTTGCACCTTCCTCTGTTTCCCCTCCACTGTAAGAGCCTTTTTTTTTTTCTGTTTTTTTGTGAGATAATTTACCCCATTCTGCCTCTCCCTTTCTCCTTCTTCCAGTATAATCCTGTCTCACCCCTTAATTTTATTCTCCAGATATGACCCCTTCATCTTCAACTCACCCTGTGCTCTCTGTCTAGATATAGATGCAGATATATATTTATATATATACA
>NW_020954598.1:3055094-3055267 GCF_900497805.2 Vombatus ursinus | reverse complement strand
CTCAGTTTTGCTGGGTAGGTGATTCTTGGTTGTAATCCCATCTCCTTTGCCCTCTGAAGTATTATATTCCATGCCCTGCGGTCCCTTAATAGAGAAGCTGCTAAATCTTGTGTATCCTGACTGTGTTTCCACAATACTTGAATTGTTTCTTTCTGACTGCTTGTAATATTTTC
>NW_020954598.1:3054085-3055084 GCF_900497805.2 Vombatus ursinus | reverse complement strand
TTTTTTGATCTTCTTTGTTACCAAAAAAAGATTCTATGGTCTGACACTTCTTTTGAGGTTTTCTCATGATTCTCACCAATTACTTGAGTTATAAACTCTTTGTTAAGGTAGAGATCTGATTCCATTGTGGAGAATGTACTGTCCCAAGCTTCAGGGGTTTGTTTTCAGAGCTACTTCTAGGGACCTGTAAATTTTCAGTTCTTCCAAAGTGGTATGATAGGGGCGAGGTGTTTACTCTTTTCTTTCTCTGTTCTCTGGTCTATGAATGACCACATGCACTCTTCTCTGTCTTGGAACTTGTGGGGAGGATTTTCTTTCCATCACCACTACAAGCTCACCATGCCAGCTCTCCTCCTCGCCCCAGGACCACCACTCAGAACTGTGACCCAGATCCAAGCATGGGCAAAGCAAGATATTCCTGCCTCAGCACTGACAGAGAGATCCTTGCAATCCCCCTCTGATGTCTATGGACCGGAAGCTCAGGAAGCAGCCGCCGTCCCAGCGCCACGCTCAGGAACTGGGGCTAAGACCAAACTTCTGTCTCACCACAGAAACAGACTTTTCCCACTGACCTTCTAAGTTGTCTTTGGCGTTTGTGGGTTGAGAAGTTTGGAAACCGCCACAGCTGCCTGCGATTCAGTCCTCTGAGGCCTGTTCCAGTTTCACTGCGGCTTGCGCACCCACGCCGAACTGCACTTCTCTCACCGCCCTGTGCAATATACCTTTCTGATCAACCATCCAAGTTATCTTGGGCTGGAAATTTGTTTCACTCTGTCTTTTTGTGGATTCTGCTGCTTTAGAATTTGTTTAGAGCCACTTTTTATAGGTATTTGGAGGGGTTTGGGGGAGAGCTCAAGCAAGTCACTGCTTTCACTCCGCCATGGCTCTGCCTCCCAGCAAGTGGACTTTAGAAAAACTTGAGAAGACTTATATGAACTCTGATGCTGAGTGAAGTGAGCAGAACCAGGAGAACATTGGACACAGTAACAGCCAGGTTGT
>NW_020954598.1:3047283-3054001 GCF_900497805.2 Vombatus ursinus | reverse complement strand
CGATGATGACTAATGTTGATAGACTTAGTCCTTCTCAGCAATGGAAGGATCTAAGACATCTCCAAAAGTCTCATGATGGAAAATGCTATCCACATCCAAAGAAAGAGCTATGGAGTCTGAATGCAAATTGAATCATACTATTTCATCTCTCTTTTTCTTTTGTTGTTTTGATTTGCTTCATCTTTCTCATGGTTCCTCCCATTGGTTCCAGTACTTCTTTACAACATGACTAATGTGAAAATAAAAAAAAAGGAAAGAGAAATATACACAACAATTCAGAAGTTAGAAATATTTTTCAGAATTGGCAAGGACTATTGGAAACTTTCTGATGTAATGCTTTTCCTTTTTTTCCCCCAGTACATAGCATGATACTTAATAAATGCTTGTTAATTTTGATAACCAAAAATGATAATATAATTACCTTTCAGTTTATATAAAAGAAAAGAGTAGAGATCAGTTAATCAAGAAACACTTGTTAAATGCTAGGCATTGTGCTAAACATTTGAGATATAAATATAAAACCAGCATTTTCTGCCCTCAAGCAGCTTGTATTTTGTTAGGGGAAGCAATACTTACTACTACTTCTTGTTGTCATCATTGTTCAGTCCTTTCAGTCATATCCGACTCTCCATGACCCCATTTGGAGTTTTCTTACCAAAAATACTGGAGTGGTTTGCCATTTTCTTCTCCATCTTTTACAGATGAGGAAACTGATGCAAACAGGGTTAAGTGACTTGCCCAGGGTCACACAGCTAGGAAATGTCTGAAGCCAGATTTGAACTCATCTTCCTGACTCCAGACCCTGTACTTACCATTGTGCTACCTAGCTGTCCCTAATACTTACACATATTAGTAAATACAAAAGCATATTAAAAACAAATGCAGGTACTTTGAGGGATGGCTCTAGTACCTGGGGTATCAGGAATGGTCTTATATAGTAGGTAGTGTTTGACCTAAGCCTTAAAGGGTGCCAGAGATTCTAAGAAGCAAAGAGATAGTGTGTTCCAGGCACAGTGGCAGTTGTAGGTAGAGTGTTGTGTTCAAAGGTTATTTCTCAGGCCTTATTCTTTTTTATTTCTGTGAAATATTTAACCCTGGTAACTTCCTTCTCTCTCTCTTTAATTTTTATGGCACTTCTGACGTGGTTGTCTTCCTCCTTATTTGGCCGCTCCTTCTGTCTCCTTTGCTTGAATTACTGTCTGTGTCCTACTCCCTCCTTGTGGGCTCTAGCCTGGACTTGCTTTTCTTCTCTTTCTGCACTTTTTGCTTTTAGTGATTTCATCAGCTCCTATGTGTTTAATAATTCACCTCTATATAGATGATTCCCAAATCCATTTATCCTGTCCTGTTCTCTTCTAAACTCTAATACTACCCACCCACTGGACACTTCCAGATGAACATTCTTAAGCACTTCAACTCAGCATGACCAAAACAGAATTCATGTCTTTTCCTTTTGGGTATTTCTTCCCTTCTTGTCACCTGCATTCACAGTCACCTCAACTCTGAGACCTCCAGTCACTGTTACTAATCCTTACTGATTTCTACCTTCACAGAATCTTTTACATTCCCCACTCACAGCTACTGTCCCTAGAGGAAGCTCTCACCACCTCTCTCCTCTGCTTCTGAAATAGCTTCCTAAGTAGTCTCTCTGCTTCCATTCTCTTCCTACTCTAATACATTCTACAAATTGGCCAGTGATAGTTTTAAAACTTGGGCCTCACCATGTTACCCCTTCAAGAAACTCCAGTGGTTTTTACTGTCTCTTGGATAAACTATGAGTTCCTGTTAGACTTTTAAAGCCTTTTACAAATCTAACCCTGGCCTATCTTTTCTTATTTGTTTCACATTATTCTGACCGAACTGATCGGTTTCCTATACCCCATACACAGCATTCCTTCTCTAATCTCTGTTACCTTCGTGTAGTTTGTCTGCCATTCCTGGAATGAATGAGGGAATTCTCTTTACCCCTACTTCATGTAATCCTTAGCTTCCTTGGAAACTCAGAGCAGGTGTCATCTCCAACAGAATACCTGTCCTGATTCCCCCTCTTCACTCCCCCCCCCACTCCTGTTGCCAGTGTTCTACCACCAGAAGTAATTTTGTATTGAATTTTCTTTGTAGATACTATTTCCTTACCTTTCTCCAACAGAATGTAAACTCCTTGAGGGCAGATATTATTCATTCTTTTCTTGGAATTAATCCTCAGTTCCTCAAATATAGGCATTGAATAAATGCTTGGTGAAGTTGGCCAGTTTGCCTATAATATAAAACGTGTGAAAGAAGTATGACATGTAATAACTTGAACATGTAAGTTGGGACCAGATTTTGAAGAGCTGTAAAAGGCAAAGGAGAGGGGCAGCTAGGTGGAGTGGATAGAGCACTGGCCCTGGAGTCAGGGGGACCTGAGTTCAAATGTGACCTCAAACCAAACACTTACTAGCTATGTGACCCTGGGCAAATCACTTAACCCCAGTTGCTTTAAAAAAAAAAAAAAAAGGCAAAGGAGTTTGTGTTTTATCATAACAGCAATAGAGAGCCACTAGGATTTTCTTAGAAATGACATGGTCAGACTTAAGCTTTTAGAATGCTGTGTTGATATCTGTGGGAAAAACAAATTTAAGAGATTTGAGGCAGGGAGCCCGATCAGGATCTGTGGCACTAGTCCACACAAACATGACAAGGACCCAAACTAGCCAGAGTAGTGGTTTTGGGAATGGAGAGCAAGGGTATGTATGAGAGAAAACAAAAAGGTTTGCAAACAGTAAGTGATGTTGAGTAAAGGAAGAGAGTACAGAGTCCAGTCATCTGCAGAAAGAGAATAATTGAACCCATGGGAGTTGATGAAGTCGGTGAGAGAATGTAGAGCTGAGATGTCAAACTCAGGTCAATTCCCAGTGCTACCTGAACGAGATTGAAATGTAAGTGGGAAATGTTTAACAAAATAATTACAATATGGATAATGTTAATTTGTGGTTTTCTAAGTCATTGTGTAGCCACATTGAGCTTGACACCTTGACACCATTGTCTTAAATCATACTGTATAGGCAATGGCCTACCAAAAAAGCTGGCTGTCTTTCTTTCTGATTAGGATACTGGAATCCTAATAATAAGTGTTGGTGCCCCCAGACCCTGGTATTTCCCAAAACCCAATTCACCCCCTTTTGTAAATGTTGATTGTCTGAGACTAGACTCTAGGCTTTGGTTTAGGATAGAGCTGTCAAACACACTGCCCATGGACCACATGCAGCCCACAGCACTCCTGAGTGCTGCCAAACCAGATTAAAATGTAATTGGAAGATATTAACAAAATAAAAAAATGCGATAAAACATAGATAGTATTAATATATGGTTTTCTAAGTTAATATGTGGTCCACAGGGTTCCTTACGTACAGTTTAGTGGCCCTCTTTTCTATTTGAGTTTGACACTCCTGATCTAGAGTAGTGATTCTCAAAGGATATGCTCTACCTATCTCTATACATGCCACAGATTGTATGAACTTGAATATGCAATTGCATGCATGTGCCTGAGACCTCCACAGTGTGCTTATGTGTTCACTGCAAAGAATAATACTGTGGTGTGAGTTTTTATACAAAACAAAAAACTTTGAGAAATTCTGTAGACAGAGAAGGACCAAGCCCAAGAGCCTTGCACTTAGAATCAGCAAGTAAATTATGTATCAATATGGAGCATTTAGCCCCAGTACAATGTTTAGCAACATATTTACCTTCCTAATTACTTTGGACTAAAATTAGTTTCAGTTCCTGATCATCTACCACAAACTGTGGCTAGGAATGCTTGGTATTAAAGGTAGCCAGTAAACAGTAATGGTTTATGGTTGCACTCTATATTTGGCCAATATGTCATCTTAATTTTACCACTAACTATGATTGTAAGGGAAATATTTTAAGTATTTAGAAGGACCTTTAGAGACCATCTAATCTTATTTCCCCCATGGAAAACATTTCTCAAATAGTACTGAAGGGTACCACTTCACAGGGCAACCCATTCCATTCTTGGACAACTCAAATCATTAAAGCTCTTTTTTATGTTAAGCCGAAGTCTACTTTTCTAATTTATTATGCTCTAAAGTAAATAATATCATTCACAATAAATTGATGGCTTTCACTTTGCACATTAATGATTTTAATACTACCATATAACAGTGAAAAAAGGTCCAAAGTTACAGGGATACTAATGTTGAGTAAATATTTTTACTGTTTTTATTTTCCTAAGACATTCTCATCCATTCAAGTGGTAATTCAGTTGACAATTTGTAGCATCACCTTAAGAGACGTTTTAATAAATCTTTCTAGATATGCCTTCTTTATGTCATCTCAGCATTTATTCAAAAAATAAGTTTGGGTCTGGTTTTTTTTTTTTAAATCAAATTTTATGCTAGATGTTTAATAACAGTTTCTTTTCTTCTTTTTAATTTAGTATTTTTATTTTTCCCCAGTTACATGTAAAAACAATTTTTAACATTTGTTTTTAAAACTTTGAGTTCCAAATTCTCTTCTTTTCTCCTCCCTCCCCCATCCTCAACCCCCACTGAGAAAGGCAAGCATTTCTAAATAGGTTATACATGTGTAGTCATCAAAACATATCCATTTTAGTTGTGTTGTGAAAGAAAACATAAACCAAAAAAAAAAAAACGAAGAAAAAGTTTTAAAAAGCATGCTTCAGTCTGTATTCAGACATCAGTTCTTCTCTAAAGATGAATACCATTTTTCATCATAAGTCCTTCAGAGTTGTCTTGGATCATCATATTGCTGGGAATAGCTAAGTCATTCACAGCTGATCATTTTACAATATTGCTGTTACTTTGTACACAGTACATTTCATTTTGCAAAGCCCATGCAAGTCTTTTTTCTGAGAGCATCCTGCTCACTATTTCTTATGTGATATCACCTCTTGTTCAGCCATTCTCCAATTGATGGGCATCCCCTTAATTTTCAATTCTTTGCCCCCAGAAAAGAGCTGCTATAAATATTTTTGTACATATAGGCCCTTTTCCTTTTTGTTTTTTTATCTCTTTTGTGATACAGACCTAGTAGTGGTATTGCTCGGTCAAAGAGTATGCATGATTTTATAGCCCTTTGGGCATACTTCCAAATCACTCTACAGAATGGTTGAATCATTTTACAATTCCACCAGTAGTACATTAATGTCTCATTTTTCCCACATCCCCTCCCACATTTGTCATTTACCTTTTTTGTCCTAATAGCCAGTCTAATAGGTATGAGTTAGTACCTCAGAATTGTTTTAATTTGCATTTCTCCCATCAATAACAATTCCTTTTCTTGTCACCTTAACTCTTCTCTAGGTATATGGTGCAGTGGCCAGGAGTACGGATACTGCGTCGCCAGGAACTTGATGCCTTCCTGGCTCAAGCATTGTCTCCCAAACTTTATGAGCCTGATCAGCTACAGGAACTCAAGGTAATGAATAAATTTAATGTAATTGTCTTGGGAAGCCTTCCTTGTATTATAATTTGATTGTCTGAGGACAGTATTTCTGTAGCAAATCTGTAATTTTAATAATGTGTATTGGATGGCTTGCAAAATTAACATTCCTTCCTAGTTATGAATTCCTATCACTTGAATTAGAAATACACATTCTTTCTAGTCTACCTTTATTATGTTCTGAATTTTCCCATATTTAACATTTTTGTTGGTTTTTGTCTGTAGGAGATGGACTTGAAGTCTTTATTTTAGATCGTTCCAAAGTCTACTTTAATCTTCTTTCCCCTCCATCTTGCCTGAATTTTCCTTTACATAGCTTGTCCCATTATTCCTATTTAAGTGAATGAATTAATGAGCTTTTCTTAAGCACTTAGTATGTGCTGAACACTGTATTAGGTGTTGGGGACATAAATGGGGAAAAATGGAGACAGTTTTTGCTCACTAAATGGGGGAGACAACACATAAAAGGAAATAGAGCTGCAGAACATATGGAATGACCTGAAGTCCTATGGTTTTAATGGTGGGGCAAGGCCTAGGGTTCTTCAGGTTACGTAATTAAGTCAGCTAATAGTGCCAAGGGACTACAGATTTTAGAAGTAGGGCAGACGGTAGGCTTTGTAGTTATCCATCTTTTTCAGAGAAGTAGAGTTGTTGACATGAATCTCATTCAAGCACCTTTGGAAAAGGGAAAAACAAAGGAAGAGGATGCCCCTTGATGGTAGTAGCAGGTCTTCCTATCACTTGTGTGTTGTAGATGGGTTCTAGGATAGTCAGAGGCCAGGGGAAGGGAGGAATCAACATTGAACTTTTTTTTAACATTATATGCCTTTGAACTTTTCATTCTAATTCCTTCTGTTCCTTCATTGGCTTGATTGCTTGTAATTTCCTCAGTTTGCTACTATTTAATACAGTAATACCATGCTTTGTATATTTTTTCAGTACATTATTTATCATTAGCTGCGCTTGCCTTCATCACAGAGTTGTTGTCAAGAAAAAATTCTTTGTAAACTTTAAAGTGCTATATTAAATTGAGTTTTTGCTGACAAAATTTTATTTTCTGAATCTTTGTTTTTATTGAAAGTTCTCAGTAAATCTTCATTTTCTTATGTATGTATATAGAAATTTTAAATGATGCCTTTTTAACATTACATTCACTTCCAAATAATCTCTTCCCTTGTAACAAAGTTGTTTGTTGTTTGTTGGGGTTTTTTTTGTGTGTGTTTTTTGTGTTTTGTTTTGTTTTGTTTTTTTTTTT
>NW_020954598.1:3011516-3047251 GCF_900497805.2 Vombatus ursinus | reverse complement strand
CTACCGTTTCTTATTTTCTCAGTCATTTACCCTATTTTGCATTCTCCCAAGCAAAGTTTCAGTAACAAGCATTTAAGTATTTTCTGTGTGCTGGGCACTGTGTTAGGTGCAGAATACACACCAGCACAAAGGGAAAAAAGTGTCTTATCTTTTGAAGGAAAACAACTTGCTTTTCAGAATACTGAGCCACAGCTCAAGAATATACGTTGGCATATTCCCCCATCCTTTTCCAATAAAGTATTTTTTCCAAAGTAACCCTTTGGCTTTTTGATTTCTTTTGTAGGTTCTTCTATCTCCCTTATTTGAGGTTCAGCTAAGTTTCTTAAATTTTCCTTACTGTTTCTTAAATGTAGTACTTTGGTGTTGAAGCATCCTGCTCTCTGTTCAGCTCAAGTGACTTGTAGCTTTCTAATGTCTTCAAAGTAGAAATCCAAACTCCAGAATAAAGTCAAATGTAGTATTGTGGATGGTGAGCCAGATTTGGTGTCCTCCATACCTAAATTCAAGTCTCTCTTCTGACTCACCCTGTCTGAGTGACCCTGGACAAGTCATTTTAAACTCTTAGTTCCTCAGGCAACTCTCTAAGGCCAGAAGTTGCTGAGCAAAGGCCAGTCTGCATTGGTAGAGGAGGTTTTTTCACCAGGAGTGGCTTATATTAGTGAATTCACAGGTTTGGGCTCCCTTGAAAAAGAATTCTCTATTTTCTTCATTTTGTGGAACAAATTTTTGTATGGAAGAACAGTTTTAATATATGCAAGTATCTTTGGCTTTCCTTTGGTATCACCTGGTCTGAATCAGATGCTAACTGTAGTTGTTTATTCCTTGTGTTCCTACCTAGATTATTACCACACCACCACTTTCATTTTCATATTGCATGACAGGGGTATTGTAAATATTTTAATTGTAGTGTGTTACAATCCCTCCACATCTACTTCCTTCCTATTTCTCTTATATAGATTTTTACATCAGTATTGACATCCCAGTTCTGAAAATCAGATCACCAGGTGTCAGGTATGCCCACTAAGTCTTATTTGCCATCATTTTTAATAGTAGTTCATCTTGTTATTCCATCTTTCCATTTCTAGATGGACATACACTGTGACCTTTTTAATATTTTACTTCTTTGGAGATCTTAGCACCTGAGCAGTTTTTTCCCCTGATTCTTCATCTGCAGACTCAGTTCTAGAATTCTGATTTAAGAAAGACACATTGAATATAATTAATTTAATCTCTTTCCTCATTGCTTTTTGTCTCATTTGCCTTGCTCCCTTGCAAGTTCCCATTTTCCTTTGGAGAGTGCAACTTGTACACAAAGGTGTTATCTTTTTTATTTGTAGGAAAAGTTACTGAAAAAAGATTGCCTGTGTCTAGGGGCAAAGGGAGCAAAAATGTTACCAAATAGAAGATGCCAAGTAGGGAGGAGATTAAAGGTCCCTTCAGCTGTGACAATGCATATTAAGTACTTTACTCTAGGCATAGTTTTCATTTACATATATGTCTAAGTGAAGTTATAGATTCCAAAAGACAGGTGGAAAATTGACTTCTAAAAATGGTTTATCCAATCCTTTTTAAAAGAGATTTTGAATTTTGTCTCATTTTCAAGTAGTTAGGCTGTTTTCCACAATTTTTAAATCATTTTCAGTTCACAATTTATGATTTAATAAACTCTTTGATTTTTCAAGGGTTCATTATCCCACCTGTTCTTTGCCCAAATTTTATCTCTTTATTGTTGTCTTACCTTGTACTATTTTACTGCTTATTAGTTTAACACGTCCTTTGGAACAGAAGAAAGGAAAAAGAAGAAACACCTGAGATTTTAACAACTTGTTAGCTCTTCTTTCCAAGGGTTTGGTAGAAGCTGAAACTATTCAATAAAATGGATTTTGTAGAACTTTCGTTCTGTTCATGTGCTCTCGTCATCCATTGCCGTAAATCATTGAGGTTCTTTTCATACCTCTGACAATGAGTTATTCTCTTCAAGTATTTCCTTTTTTATTCTTAGGAGATGTTCCTTGGTTACTGGCAAACCACCACCAGCCATTTATTTCATTTTGAAGAATGGACATGGTAGAATAGAAAGAGGCCTGGACTCAGAAGACCTGAGTCAAAGACCTGAATTCAAATCTTGGCTCTGCCTATACAACTTTGGACAAGTCACTTAAAGACTCTGGGCCTCAGTTTCCTTGTCTGCAAAGTGTGAGATTTAATGTAGATGATCTTTAAGGTCCATAGAGCTCTCAATCTATAATCTTGTCATAAAGGAAATATCTTGCGTTAAAAATCTTTTCCAATTTCATTTTAGGTTCAAAATGGAGAGGATAGAAAAATTACAAACTTTAAAAACTATTTTAAGGGGGGGAGGGGTGCATCATGTCAATCCTGTGATATTTTTTATAATTTTGTTAGACATCCCAGGCATATAGTGTAACAGTTTGACATTGAGTTTGCTCCTGTGGCCTAGTAACAAACATGACTTCACATTTAGACAATAAACAAAGTGCAGAAACTGAATTTCATTTTGTGTGGGATATAGTACGTAAATCTCACCTATATCTTTCCTTCCTTCTCTATACCATGCTCAAAAATGCATGTTATTAATGGTTTTGATATGGTAAATAAACTATTCCTTGAAGGTAAATTCCCAAATTTAGAAGTGAGTTATTAATGTAATACTATGAAATAAATACATTATTAAGTAAATCAGTGAAAGCTTCTTAAATGCCTTCTTGTTTACTATTAACAGTGTTTCATTTCCATACCACCTGACTTGTAGGCTTCTCCAGCATTATTTATGTTTAGATTCTTCCCTGGTGATAGGGAATGAGATTAGATAGTGATTATTTTTAGTACTTTGCCGTTTTAACAATCATATGTACTTTGTATAATTGTTGTTGAGAAAAGGTACCTAGAGCAAAATACAAAATGACACGTACTAGCCTTCATTTTAGCTTAAAATGATGACAGAACTATGTGTAACTTGGTGCAACTTTGGTACTATCAATAAAATTACATGGTGTTATGAGACATTTTTCTTAACCAATGAAACTAAGTATTCCCCTAAAATTATAAAAATTTCCCAAAGAACCCTTTCTCAGTCAGTAGTTAAAGATTTCAAAGTGTGTATGGACCATCTAGAATTGTTCCATTTTCTCTCTCTTGTAATTGAAAAAAATACTAACCATTTATAATATTTTTGTATTTTTAAGGCCTCCTATGTGCCAGATCCCGTGCTAAGTGCTTTACAATATTATTTCATAGTGGTCACATAAAGAGCTGTCTGCCTGGAATATGGTTTTGCATCATAATTTTATTTCAATAAGTACTTGATTATATCTAATATCTAAAGTGGATACAGTAAAATTACTATTGAACTAAATGATAGGTACATTCTTATAAATATCAGAGCACATTTCTGGCACTTATATAAATAACTGTTCTGTGGGTGGAAGGGTTCAATGAAGGGAATGACTTGGAATAATGTGTTACACATTAAGATCTTGAGAGTGTTTTCTCTTTATAATCTTAAGCTCTGATCTTAGCCTGCAAATGGAGAATTAAGTAAACCTTCCAAGAAGTGTTCTCTTAAAAAGTCTGAGATTGGGGCTAGGAAGAGGAAATACTATTCCCTGTTTGCAACATAAAAGCAGGATAGTTCTCTATATGGAAACTTGTGAGCAGACATCATCCCAAATTTGAAGTGAAGACACATTAAGCTGCTTTGACATTACTGTGCCTGGCTATTTTTAAAGAAATGTTTAAGAAGTTGTGATTTCCAGAACATTTCTCTCATGTACGTCTGTCCTTTTTTTTTTTTAATAAAAAATACCATAGTAAGGGAAAAGAATTTACCTTTATTTAAGTAGGGTTTAGTATTAGTAGTGCTGGTATTATGTTAGAACTTAACGATTGTGAACATGTCTCATTCACTTCAGCAGCTGATTTCCCCTTTGATACCACCTCCCCTTGACCCCTCCCAATTCCAAAAGGCCTCAGTTATCCTTACTGTTTCTTAGCCAGTACACAAAAGGAGGTGTATTTTGATGGGTCCTGAAATTATCATTTCCCTTGCTAACTTTTTGACTGGGAATTGAAAAATGAAGCCATGATGGAAAAAATAACAGCTGTTGTTTTTGTAGTGAACAGAACACTGGTCTTTGAGTTGGCCATCCTAAGCTGAAATATTGGTCCTGCTGCTTATTAACTGTGACCCTGAACAAGTCACTTAACTCTCTGAGCCTGGTTTCCTCATCAGTAAAATGGAGATATTTCGTAATACCTACCTGAGAAGTTTATTTCAAGAAAATTAATAAACTTTAAGCTGGTTGTTAAACTCTTACTAATATTATCAGGGAGTATGAGTATATTTATTACATATGTCTGGCAAGATTCATACTCATCAACAAAACTGTTAAGAGATATTTTTCATTTATTATATATATACATATACATGTACATATGCACTATATATAGTCTGTGTGTGTATGTATACAAATACATATGTGTGTATAGTTCTGTCATGAAAAGATCACTAGACTTCTAGTTCTAACCCCTGCTCCACTAATTTCTAGTTAAGTCAGTCTCTGTACACCTCAGTTTCCTCCTCTGTTAAATATATATAAAAATAGTTTACCTACCTCACCAGGTAGTTTTTTAAAATCAAATGAAGATTATGTATTATATACATATGTATATATCATGCATGTATATAACTATATAGAAATGTGTAGATAAAGACATAAGGGTAAGTCAGTAACTTAAAAGAATTTAAGCATATCTTCAAAATACTTTATTACAGAAACACGAACAAAAATGTTGTCAACTTTATATTGCAGAAACTCAGTATTGTGTGGTCAAACCTAGTAATAAGAGTTTGTAGTAATGTGCACGTTAAAAGTCAATAATGTCTATGAAAAATTCAATTCACCATAGATTTATTGATGGTCCCTCATTGGCTTGATCAGGGGTAAAGAAGACTGGACTAGGAGTTAGAAGTCCTAGGTTCTGTTTCCAGTTCAGCTGTGTAACCTCTAAAAAGTCATATGATGTCTTGGAGCCTAAGTTTCCTCATTTCCATAAGAGTGATAATGTCATAGCCTATCTCACAAAATGTTGTGAAGATGTGAAATGAGGTAATGTGAATGAAAATACTTTGTATGCCATCAAACAATATAAAGATGTATAGTCAAACTCCTGGCATTCCTTTATTATTCAGTACTACCCTACCCTAAGCTTTTCAGCCTTCTTTCCTGCTATTCCTCCTGCATCATAGATGCTTTAGTTAAACTAGACTTCTTTTCCCCAAAAAAAACATACCCTTTGCTTTCCCATAGTTGTGGCTTTGTTCAGACTGGTTCCCGTCCTCATTCTCTCTCTTTACCTTTTGACTTCCTATATTTTAAAGCCCGATTTAGATGCCATCTTCTTCATGAAATGTATTAGGGGGTCAATTAGGTAGGTAAAATGGACATAACATTTCTGGGAGGTGAGGGGTGAAGAGTATCCTAGCTCAATTCAGTGGACTGGGGGGAAAAAAAACAGGTGAACCTCTGCCCTAGCTTACTAAAGGTTGGTTTGATAGCACCAATAAAATCTTTCATATTGGGCTTTAGAATATATTCTCTAGTTTTTGCTCTTAGAACAACAGATTTATTTTACTTTTCTTATATTTAATATTAAAATGTTGTTATGTACCCTGAGATGTTGACAGCATGGAGGACGTGAGCAGGAGTTGACAGCATGGAGGACGTGAGCAGGGAGGGTGAGAAAAGGGAAAACAGTTCGGTGTTAGAAAATTTTCATGGATAATTACAAACTAAGTCATTTACATATGGATAATTAAGAGTTAACTATATTCTTGCTAGCATATGAAAAAAACCTAAGATCAATGGAAATTTGAGATGAAAGTTAAGTATGAAAGTATGCAAACATAAATTAGAAATGTATGTACTAGTTATATGTATACATAGTTAAAATAGTGAAATGCTACATTCTTTTTTTTTTTTAAGTTCTCATCTCTGTTAAGCTTTTTGGCAATTATTCTTAAATCTTTTGGATGTAAATTATTTTAACTTCAAAAAATAAGTGGTTTCTTAGCTGTGGATACTCTCTTCATTCCAGATAGTTTCATGAGTTGCTGTGACCAAAATAGTTAATTTCCTACTGAGGAACTTCAGACAGCATAGTCTGTCACCAGCTAGTATACAGTATTTTAACTTCCAAGAACCTTCATTCTACTAACTTTTCAAAAATTTTAGGATCTTGTTTGTGCAAAACTTGGACACATAGAATCATTTAAATCATGTGAGATTTTCATTATGATGAAATCATGCCAAATAATCATTTTTCAATCTATCAAAAATTCATTGTGTAGTTATGTGAAAGTGTGCTAAGCTGGGAATCCAAAGACAATTAAATGAAGACTCTTTCCTCCTGGCTCTCACAGCCTGACTGACGCTGATGGATTTGGGCTCCTCAGAAGCCTGGGGAGTTCTTTGTCTGAAAAAGAAGTTGCCCCAAGTGATGCAGTCACTGGGGAAAGTACGGAGTAAGGGCTGATACCCCGGGCCTGCAGCAGCCGCCCTGGCAGCTGTGTGGAAGGTCACTGTTTCTGGTCTCACACTGTTAGATAGAGCTGTATGTTTGGGACACTGTACAGCAACAAGCCTCAGTTTGCCTTGTGGCAGCTTTGGCTCATTTCACTCATTGTCTTATTAAGGGTCAGACAGAACAGCTCTAATTCCTCTTCTGCCTGACAGCTCTTCATAGTTTTTAAGACATTCTTGTGTGTTTCTGCATACACCTCTTCCCCCAACCCCCAAATATACTCTAGACCTCAGCTGGTGATATTCATATGACATGATGTCAAGGTCCTCAACTGTCCTGGATGCTCTTTTTCTAGAATCTTTTGTTCATCTATTTCCTTTTTAAAATGTGGTGCCCAGAACTATTGTGTTAGAAATATCACCAGAGCTAGTTCTGGTCACTTTTCTTCTCTTAATTCAGACTCATTAAGTTTTTGGCTACTGTGTTTACATTTCTCACTGATTGAGATTGTAGCCTACTAAAACTCCCCGGCCTTTTTCAGACAAACTGCTGTCTAGCCACGCCTCTCTCGTTTTGCTTTTAAGCTAATTTTTAACCTAGTTTTAAGACTTTACGTTTATCCCTATGAAATTTTGTCATCTTCAATTCATCTCATGTTCTAGTCTGTCAGGATCTTTTCAAGTATTACCATCCAGTTTGTTAACTATCCTTGCTGGTGTTTAGGTCATCTGCAGATCTAATAAATGTACCATCTATTTCATCATCCAGGTCATTGATTTAACAAATAAATAAATGCTTCAAGGTCAAATACAGATCCTTGGAAAATGCTAAAGATCACCTTCTAAGGTGATATTAAACCATTAATGATTGTTCTTTGCATCTGGCACTTCAATCATTTGTAAGTCTACCTAAATGTATTATGATCTAGTCAACACACTTCCATCTTTTCCACAACAATAGCTTTTCTAAACTGTAGGTAACCATGCCTACAGCATTATACTGATTTAATCAGTCTGATAACCCTGTCAAAAACAAAAAACAAAGTGAGGTTGATCTAACATTTTTGGCTTTTTTAAATCTACATTGATATGAAGAGTTGGAGGCAGCCACACAGAATAAGATCCCACACAGAACTGGACAAAATATCCAGCTTCTTAGTTACCTACTTTATTTGCAGTGTTCCTACTGGAGACTACCTCCTGACAGCAGCTTAAATAGGCAGTAAGTGGGGTAGAGATTTTTTTAGATAGCATCATCCTTGACCCTTGCTAGAGGAACCTGATTTCATAAAAAACACTTGCCCACAGGTAGTAACTTTTTCTTTGCATGGATTCTATATTCAGAAATTTTGGGGGCTACCCATCATTTGTTAGATTTTTCTTCTTTGTGGCTTTCATGTACATGTGCTATAATCAGTCAATAACATTTGCTAAGTATATTGGTAATATAAAAACAAAATTAAAAAATCTCCTGTAAATTTTTATTTCATAATTTCAAATGTGTCATCCTTAGAGATAAGGGCATTGTGGAATTGGTCATTTAAGCAAAAAAACCACTAATTATCTGATGTTTCAATGTTCAGTATCTTTATAAAACATATTCTTATTTGCTTAATACAACCAAAGCTCATTTTACTGTAAGGAAGTGTATAACAAGGCAGAATGGTAAAGATAAGGTAGTACTCATCAGACTGAAGAATGGATTGAAGTTTCAGCTTGCTAGCAGTATAACTTTGGGCAAGTCAATAAACTGTTTGTTTAAGTCTTGATTTCCTCTTCTTTTTCTATCTTTAAAGCGGGGACAATATTGTCAGCAAAGGATGTCAAAGGATGGTTGTAAGAAAAGTGCTACAAAACTTGTTATGAATTTGAGTTTAACATAAGAATCATTCTGAAGAGTTTAAAAATGTAATACAAAAGTTGGTATTAAAATTGTTAATAATGTTATTTAGCTAACGACTTTTCAATTTTAACCTCGAAGAACTTAATGAACTCTTAAGGGGGAATTATAAACTGTAGTACTCTGATACCATAGAAGTTACTTTTTTCCATTTAAAGATTGAGAACCTAGATCCACGAGGAATTCAGCTGTCAGCTTTGTTCATGAGTGGTGTGGATATGGCACTCTTTGCAAATGATGCATGTGGACAGCCAATCCCTTGGGAGCACTGCTGTCCTTGGATGTATTTTGATGGAAAACTCTTCCAAACCAAACTCATTAAAGCAAGCCGGGAGAAAATTCCACTCATTGACCTCTGTGATGGTCAGGTAGGTGACCAGAAATGAACATAATAGAGAATTGTGAGACTCTCTAGTTTTTATGTGACTGTTATTGCTGTTTGCTTTCATTTGTGCAGATAAATAATACTTAGGTATCCCTAATCCACTTTGTATGCTTCATCTGAAATGTTAGTCTTAAGAACAGAGACCATGTTTCCCACAGAGCTGAGTGCACAGTAAATGTGGAATAAATATTTGTTAGTTTTGAGGATGACATGAGTCAAGGCTTCCTTAACTGAATGACGTGTGTCTGTTTTAGCAGTTGATAAACCCAAATTTGATACACATTTATGAGAAAATAGCTAAATTTTTGAAGTTGCTGTAACTGAGAGTTAGAGAAATAAAGCAACGCTTAGTAGACATCTAAGTGAGGCAGCACAGCGTGAAGGATGGAGAGCCTGCCTGCCTGCCTGGTGTCAAAGGGACCTAAGTACAAGTCCTGTCTCTGAACCATGAACTATGTGTGTGACCTGGGCATCTCACTTAACCTTGCAGTGCCCAAGCACTGCAAAAACTATATTGCAGACCTGTGGGTAGTTTTTTTGGCATCGGTAAAGTACTTTCCTCACCAGTCCAGACCAGACCCTCTTTCTATTCCCTACCCAGTCATTCCCACCCCACTCTACCTACCCATTCAGGAGATTTAATCTAGAGAAAGTAGTGGTTATGTTAGCATCACAGGGGATGAACTCTTAATGATTTACAGGAACAGAATCAAATAGAACATTTTTATTAAAGCTAATACATAAATTTAAAAACATATTTTAAGTAATATTTTTTTTCTTCTGTAAGAAGTCTTGTTATGCATTTACATGTATATTTTTATTGATAGTTACTAACTTGAGAAGTTTTTTTTTAAGAGAAAAAATCTATAGAGACCAGAAATTCTAATTTCTTTAATTTTTTTCCAATGCAAATAACAAAGAAACCAGTTGAGAAAAATAATAACTTTACTAAAGTTGGAAGATCAGTCAGTAAATAATGTCATTAAGCATATACTGTGTTAGGGATATAAAATCAAAAATTGTACAAATTAAATTCACAAAAATCTGTAGCATTTCTGTATTACAACAGCAACAACCAAGAGGAAATGAAAGGGAAATCCCCTTCAATATAATAGCTCTTGCAATCAAGTCTCTCCAGTACTCTGTGTCCTGCTTTCCTCATTTATAAATGGTTATTGTTATTTTGTTAAATATTTAATAGTATTAATGTAAAGGTAAAAAAGAAGCAATGAATACATGTGGATTGAAAGGAAGATTACTGATCTATTCATTCACTGTCTATCCATATCTGTCCACTCTGTGTATCACCCTGGGCTTGGCATATTTCCAAGAAGAGGGGTGAAAGTTTTTGTACTATATAGCTACAGCTCAGCCACTCTTAATCACTAAGGATTTTTTTAAAGATATGTACAGATTGTCTTTTCTTTTTTTTTTTAGTTCATCAGCATTTCTGGTCTGAAGATGCTTAATAACATTTGAATATATTAATAAGAATTCAAAAGGCAATAATAGACCATGCAGTGTTTTCTAAGATTGTGTTCCCAGATTTCTGAAAATATTACTTTAAAAGATTATCATTCGTTTGGCTGATAGTTTTGCAGTTAGATGTGTCCTAGTAATTTTATATTTTTTCTTTCAGTGTTAATTTATAATAGTTTAAATTGTTGGTAAAATTTTTTAAACATATACGTTTGATTTCTAGGCTGAACAGGCTGCCAAGGTAGAAAAGATGCGCCAAAGCATCCTGGAAGGATTAAATTTCTCCCGGCAGAATCATCCACTCCCTTTTCCACCACCTCCTGCTCTGCCTTTCTATCCAACTTCAATGTATCCTCGACACTTTGGGCCAGTCCCACCACCTCAGGGCAGGGGTAGAGGTTTTGCTGGTAAGTACATGTGAAAGGCAAAAGTTTTTTAATCACTCAAATGAATTTTCTTTTACTTTTATAACTTTTATTGTGTCTAATAATACATTCACATAAATGGCTAAAGTGGAATATGGGCTGTGTTTCTAATGCTGTTCAAGTCGTCCACACTAAACACAATATTTAGAACTCATCATTGTTAGTATTACCTGTGAATTCTTCAGTGAGAATGGGCAGTGGAGGGGGGCGCCAATAAATTACATACATTTTTAAAGATCCATTTATTTATGCCAAAAGACTGGGAGGAAAATCAGGATCAAGAAACATTGATTTAGAAACTATTCAAATTTGTGAATGTGACTAAAACCAAGACAGACACCGTCTCTTTGCATCTGTAAATGTACTCTTTTGTGGTTATGTTAGAAATGATGTAACACGCCAAAGCCAAAGGGGACCCACTCACTCCCTTCTCTAGTTCCAATCGTTAGAACCTTCCCGAAACCAGCCTTTGCCTGAAGCTAGTATTAACACAGAACTCTGGATCAATTCTCTGGAGGGAGTCCTGGAGAAATGATATGCCCCTGTTTTGCCAGTTTTAACCAAAACTCTAGGGTAGCGAGGTGCTCAACAATAGTGAGGTTGTTTAACAAGATAACTCGTTCCTCATTCAACTTTCGGCGTAAGCTTTTCGATTTATTAAAGTCATATTTAAATGAGGCGGTCACCACAACTTAGAACCAAGCACCAAGGTAACTCTTCCTTCCTGGTGAATCCCCTGTCTCTCTCTGCCCTGGGTCTAACAGGAGTCTATGGCTTTGGAGGCCCTTATGGGGAAACAGTAGCGACAGGTGCTTACCGTGCCTTCCGGGTGACAGCCACAGCAGGACACTCCGCAGCTTTCTCTGGCAGTGACAGCGGCAGGACTAGCAAGTTACAGGGCGGTAATTATACCTACACCTTTTCTAGAGCTTCTGCCAACAGCTTCTGCGCCATGGTCTGATGGCCCCCTACTGACAGCCAGTTTTTCTTCTTCCTTAACTGCCTAATAACTGCTGCCCTCTTCCACAGAGCATTTTTCCCTCTAGGTCCCTGTGATGGCATTTACTAACTGCTAGCCTCAACTAGAATCTTTCTTAAGGCCTTAGTAACCTCTTAATACATTGCTGTGTCCTCCTGTGAGTTTTTCAAATGGATTTAACCATCTTAACTAATTGATATTCATGATAGGAAGAACTCCTAAAAAAAAATTGTCATTGTTTTGTATGTAATGCTGTCTCCCAGTGGAAGATAGTAAAATTTGGTAGATTTTAATGCCATAGTGGAAGTGCTGGCATGAAGTTTTTGTACATTAATTATAATCTGTTTTTCAGGAATATTTCAGATAAAGATGATTAATTTGAAAGGGCTGATGAATTTTGCCTAAAATGGAATTTATGGCACATAGTTAACATTGGTCATTGATTCCACAGTACAGGATAAGCTAGTTCTGTACTTTTACGTGGCTGATGTACTTTTACTATTTGCCAAGATCATCTTATCAACTCAGTCTATTGAATATACTTATACAGAGAGGCAGGAAATATTTTTTTTAATAGCAATAACGTAGCAAAGATCAGTTATCTAAAAATGATCAGCCCCAAGTTATTTGCTGGCTTATGGGGTTGCTCCTCCCTTCCCCTTTCCATTCCTGTCTGCCTTCACTACTACTGTCTTCTCCCATCCAGGCCTTTACCAGGATGGTTTCCTCCACAGCTTTCCTTTCCTTCCATTGTGCTGCCTCACTAATTTCTCTGTTTGATTCTCTGCAAAGCTGCCTCTGCTCCTTGACTTAACAAATGCTCCTCTGTGATACTGTTTATATCCCCAGCATAATCCTGGAGCTAGCTAATGGTTGGGGTGAATTTCAAGGGGGTTGGGAAGGTAGGGGAAGTATTAGGATGGAGCACGTTGGAATATAAATTGGTTTTTCACCTCTTCCTTAAGGGCTGTTAACAACCTAACCAAGACAAGGGACTATATGATATTATGTGAGGGTGCTTGAATCCCTCTTCTCCCTTGCTCTGAGAATTCCATTCAACTTATAGCTCTTGACAGGAAGGAACTCATTATCTCCACTGATATTCACATAATCGCAAGCTGCCTCATAAATAAAGTTCTCAGTTTTTCCAGACACAATTTTTTTTTTGTCTCTGTAGGCTCTTGGATGGGTTATAGAACTTTGTACCTTATGTAATATATCAGTAGTTAATCTAAGCTAATTAACATACTGAATACTTGTGACCCTTCTTAAGCTTGTTGATACCAGGCATTAAAATTTGACAAACAATAAGAAATAAAATTGAATAGGTTTTAAGCAACACAGAATTACAGGGAAAAGAAAGAGGATGTTTTCTTTATCTAACAAAAAAGTTGCTTAGCTTTTTAAATTTATAGCTAAGCTCTTTTAAAAGGTGTCCCAAAATAGCACACTTTACTGAATCTATTCCTATCTATGAAGGTAGTAAGGTCAAATGAGATAATATTTTAAGACACATGCTAAATTGCTTAAGGAAAGGTAGCTGTTTCTTACGTGGCCTAAGGCACATTTTAGGCCTAGTATGCATTACATATTTTTGATTAGCCTTTTTGGATTTTTGAGTACCTGGAAGTACCATAACAACAGGAATTAAAGGTTTTTACAATTTGTTTTATAAGAGCAGCAATAAGCTGTGCTTACACTGAGCTGGAAATAATTGGGATAAATAACCTGATTTTTTTTTTTCAAAGAGTAACAAAATGCTCTTTAGCAATAAGAAAGGGTAGACATTGGTATTCCACATAATAATAATGAAGTCTATCAACTAGAACAGGGAGTCTTCATATAGAACAAAGTTGGGGAAAGAATTACATGCTTCCATTAAGCACTTTTAATTCTGTGGTTGTAAAGATTTTTTTTCTTTTTTGTGCAGGAGTCCAACCAATTCCTTCTCAGGGAGGGAAATTAGAAATAGCTGGCACCGTTGTTGGCCATTGGGCTGGAAGCAGACGAGGACGAGGTGGACGAGGGCCTTTCCCTCTACAAGTGGTTTCTGTGGGAGGACCAGCAAGAGGGTAAGTTCAATACGGGGGACTTGTTCTTTGGGTTGAAGACATTTAAAAAAAATTTTTTTTTCAAATATAATTTTTCAAAAACAAATACTTAGCTAAATTAAACAGTTCGAAATTAGTTGACACTTCCTCATTTCATACTTTCCGATTCAGAGAGTAAAAGATTCAGTGGAGTAAATGATTCTCAACAAAGGTCTTATTCTATGTGACATTTTATTGATCTTTCAACCTTATGTATACTTTCAGTTGCCAAATATTGTCATATCTACATGTACAGCATCTCTCGTATCTGATGCATTCTCTCTATTCACTTAGCCACCACTCTAGGTCAGAGCCTAACCTCTTGCCTGGATTATTATCATTGGTCTCTGTGCCTTAGGTCTGTACACTTTTCCTCCACACAGTTGCCAAAGTTATCCTAAAGTTTAGGTCTGACCATGTCACACTCCTTTACTCAATAAATCTCCAGTGGCTCAAATACAAACTCCTCAATTTGTCATTTAGTTATTCACAACCTAGTCTTGGCCTTCTTGCCTTTCCTTCCATACGATCTTCCATTTCTCATCTTGTGCCTTTGCACAGACACAGGCTGCACACCCTGCCTAGCACTACCTCCACCACCCACAAGAAGTTTCCCCTCTTGTTCTCTTCTTCCGCCTCCAACAGAACTCCCTCCCCAAATCACATGGTATCTATTTTGTGTCTTTTATGAAGGAGGATGTAGTGAGTGGAAAGCTGGCCTTGATACACTGACTACATAATGCTACCTGCTTGAGTTACTTACCCTCTCTCAGGACAATTTCTCTAAGACTATATAAGTCACAGAAAAGGTGTGAACCTTCATTGATAGATCTTCATACAGAGTTCCCTACAGGAACTGAGCCAAATTTTTAAGAATAAGCCATTCCCCAATTGATTAAATAGTCAAAGAATTTGAATAGGCAGTTTTCAGAGGAAAAAAACCCAAGCTTTCGATAGCTATATGAAGGTACTCTAAATCACTGATAATTAGAGGAATGCAAATTAAGATTACTCTGAGCTATCAGCTTATATCCAGGAGATTAGTTAAAATGATAAAGAAAAGGAAAATGACAGATGCCAGAGGGGGTGTCAGAAAAGCTACTCTAATACACTGTTTATGGAGTTGTGAACTGGTCCGACCATTCTGGAGAACAATTTGGAACTATGCCTAAAGGGCTATAAAAATGTTCATACCCTTTGACCTAGCAGTGCCACTACTAGGCCTGTGTCCAAAAGAGGTCAAAGAAAAAAGACCCATATATAAAAAATATATATATTTATAGTAGTTCTTTTCTCTAATGTCAAAGAATTGGTAACTGAGAGGATGCCCATCAGTTGGGGAATAACTGAACAAGTTGTGGTATATGAACATGATAGAGCATTATTTTGCTGTAAGAAATGATGAAGGGGATGATTTCAGAAAAACCGGAGAGAACTTGTATGAACTGATGCAGAGTGAACTAAGCAGAACTAGAAGAACACAGTAAACAGCAATGTTGTAACATTAATCAACTGTGAAAGACTTAGTGACTCTTATCAAGGCAGTGTGACCCACTACAGTTCAAAAGGACTCAGGATGAAATTGGTATCCACCTCCAGATAGAGCACTGATGAACTCTTAAGTGGAAATTGAAGTGTATTTTCTTCTCTTTTTCTTTATTTTTTTTTTCTGGACGTGGCTAATGCAGGAATTTTTTTTTTCATATCTATGCATATTTGTGATAGGTTTTGCTTTTCTTGCGTTCTCAATAGATTGGGAACAGGGAGGGAGAAATTTTAGAACTTTAAATTTTTTAAAAATCATCTGTAATAATAATTATGATAATAATATTGGACCTATGCCAATGAAATCACCAATCTAGTTTCCATCCCTATATTATCTATATGCTTATTTATGTCCATAACATCTTATCTGGTATATCTAAGCTCTTTGAAGGCAGAGATTGTTTTGATTTTGACTTGGTATCCCTAGCATCCAGCACAGTGTCTATACAGACATAATAGATGCTTATTTTTTAAACTGACTGGTACTTCTCTTGCTTTTCTTTTAAACGAAGATGATAGAAACAAGTCAGGATTGTTTCTGATGTTCTTATAGTTGATAAAGCATTTTAAAATAATTTTTGATTAAATGTAACCATTTAAATGAAAATAATTCCTGTTAGATTTGCCTTGTTTTTTAAGTGTTGAGTGCTGGGTGGTTTGGGTTGAATTTTGTTAGTAGGGCAGTGTTCTTTAAAGTTCTTTTTACATCAATGGAAAACAACATTTTATATTTCCTCAGTGTTTTTGCGTGAAATGAATGTGTATTAAGTTATAAACAGTGGTCCCTTGGTTTCTATTTTTAAAAAAAATTTTGGTAATACAGGTTTAATAATACTTTAAGCCCAGTTTGTGCCCATTGAATTAGCTTTTCAAGTATATTTGAAGAATTGTCAATAAAAGATTTAAATAAGTTTTATTGTTGTTTTATACCTTAGGCGTCCAAGAGGAGTTATTTCCACACCAGTGATTAGAACATTTGGAAGAGGTGGAAGGTACTATGGAAGAGGTTATAAAAGCCAGGGAGCAATTCAGGTAATCAAAAATTATTTCCTTGCTTTACCCCAGATACCATTTTAAGTTGGTCCTCCAGTTTCCATGGTTTTTGTTTTCTCTAGTTGTCTCTACATGAAAAGGAATTTGGAATGATCTCTTTGCTAGCATATCATTGATATTTCTGCTTATTAAAGATTAATAGGAATATTAGCATGTTGTTAAGGATAACCATTCTAAAACACTCATCACTAGTAGATTTAATGCAAGTGGTCCAGGTGATTTCAGGGACAAGATTTCAGGGACAAGTTTATGTTAAGCATCTTTAATTAAAAACAAGTAATTATCTGAGCATGTCCACCATAGAAGATTGTAGTTGTGTTTGATAATCTTTTTTTTGTCCACTATAACACTTGAGAACAATGGTAGCACTTAATTGAAATGTCCAGCTTTTACATGCTATACTAATTATACACACATGAACAATACCATACTTACTAAAACTTTTGTAGAGTAGTTCACTCTTATGATTTAAGTAGGAAATTCCTGTTCCAAGAAAACCCTTTATCTCGGAGGTTCTCCTTCCCCACACTCCATCCCTCGAAATATAGTTGCACTTTGTTGTTGTTTTCCATGTACTTTTTAATAAAATCTTAGTCTTAGGGTATGGGAGTTGAGGGGGAGATACTAAAAGCATTTGGGGATATGTGCAAAAGAAAATGATGTGAGTTAATGGTGAAATAAATAAGCAAATAAACAAGCTAATATCAAAAAAAGAAGAAGAAAAAGAATTGCTGTTCTCTTAACAGGAATCTCTATTTCGACATGAAGAAAGTGGTCCTCGTGGACAATCCAAGTGTTGAAAATGTAGCAATCCTATCTGGTGGTACAAAGGCCTGACCTACGCTAGTAAGATCTGAATTGAGAAAGAAATGAAAATGATAAATAGAAATGGAAAATTAGAGTTTCAGTGATGTCAGCCATTTGTGAATCTAGTAATGGCACCCAAGGTTGGAAACTATTTGAACAAAGGGAGAATAAATTCTCTGACATGTCTGAGGGATGTAGTATTATTCATAGTCTCTGATTGTTTTTACTTCTTACTGCTAACACTTTGGTTCATGCAGATGGACCCCAGATGAGTATACTTTCTGTGTTCCACGTTTGAGGCATTGACCTGTCAAGAAATAGGTGAATTTTTTGAGTATCTAGTTTATTGGTTACACTCCACAGTTCTTTACTGACATACACCAGGATATAAGACAATAAAGTAGTTATGATGAAATGCATTGTACCAGGGTTTGGGGGACTGTGAACTCTCAAGTCAGTCCAATTCCCGTATGATACAGTTCCAAAACTTTCATTCCATAAGATTACTGTTTTGTAAATTAATTTTAATACTAGGTATAATATTAATTTTAGTTATTGATAAATTTATGGAAGTATGCAAAGTTTGACATTGAGGTTGTGCTTTAACTGTAAAATGTTATAGGATTTAAGAGAAGTTTAGCAGTGAAATATTAAGAGAAGGCTTCACAGAAATGGGTTGAGCTTGATTTGGGCTTTGAATGATGGATAGAATTTGGCAAAATGGCAAGAAATAATTGATGTATGGAATAGAATTTCATTCTAGAATCAGGAGGGTGGAAAGGATATCAGTTAGACATCAGTTAGTCCCAACCTCTTCTTTTATAGATGAATGTATTAAGACCCAGCCTGGAAGTTACATGATTTCAATTCTAGATCACAGTATCAAATCTGGGATACAAATCCAGGTCCAAATCTAGTGGTCTTTTCACTAGGTCCCAACATGTTATTTTCCTGGACAGTGATGATACATCAGAGTAAGGCCTAGGGAAACTGCCCTGAAAATTGTCATTAGTTCTCTCTAATAGTTTATATTGTAGAAAACCAATACTGAGTATTTCATGACAGAGAATAGCTGTAGGCAAACTTTGTGATGAATTGGTTTATAGTGCTGGCTTTTCATATGAAAACTTTATTAAACAAATTTGTTTTAAGGAAAAAGCCTATAAGATGTATGGTTTCAAATTAGGGATATATGGGGGACAAGGTGGTAGTCAAAGAATGGTGCATTATAGGTAATGAATGAATACATTTTCTCATCAGTGTATGTGCTAACTCCAGTGGTACAGATCTGAACCCATGCACATTGTCACATCCTGTGCCATTCTTGTCTATATCCTCCCATAAATCTTTCAGAAAGAATCTTAACACACTGGTGGTCTTCCTGTTGGAATTTTGTGAAGAGATACTCTTTGCTTTTCCAAAGCTTTTAAGCATCACTAAAGGACATGGAGAAGTTATGTTGACAGTAAATTATATGAGCAAAGCAGGGTAACGATGCCAGTGCTAATTTCTTTCTGGTCCCCCCTGAGAATCCCTACAATCTGCAGAGAGAGGAGCAGTGTCCATTTCAGACATCTGCTGGTTGGAGACTTGTCCTAAAGTTATCAGCGACTTTGTTTAATGTAGTTCCCTTTTTCTAAATCAGTCTCTTGGTATCATTTTACAGTCTTCACAAATATATTCCTTCAGCTTCCTCTGATTCCATGATACTTCCCTTTTCCTTTTCCTCCTTATACCTTTTTTATGGCCCCTTTTCTGTCTCTTACTCATTCCTTCTCACTTCCATCTTCTAACCCCAGCACAACAGTTGACATCTCCCAAAGCTCTGTTCTCATCTTTCTTTCTATATTCATTCATTGTCTTGATCATTGTCTCATTGAAGATGCCTACCAGTTAGCTACATTAGATTTCTTAGCCCTATAGGTCTAGTGCCTATAAGAAATCTCCACTTGAATGTCTCGCCATTACCTCAAACTAAGCATGTCTAAATCTGACCTCATCTTACTCCCAAAGTAATTCTTCTGTCTCTAAATCTTCCCTTTTCTTAGTAGAATTATAGAATAGATCTTGGAGATCATCTAGCTCAAAGATCTTAACCTTTTTGTGTCATGACCCCCTTGGGCAGTCTGGTGAAGAACAGTGTCTTTAAATGCATAAAACAAAATGCAAAGGGTGGAAAAGGAAACCATTTCCACTGAAATACAATTATCAAAATGTTTTGTTTTGTTTTAAAAAAAGAAGCCCTGATCTAGTATGAGAAAGTGACTTATCTATCTATACACAGTGTGTGTGTGTGTGAAAGAAGTCCAGTATTTAATGTATATTATAAAATGACCAGTCTCAGTCTTTATTTGTCTACATCCAGCACTGGGCACTATTGTCTGGTGCTCTCTCATATGCTTTTGCTTAGCCTCATGTTTTTACTTTTAAAAGTTTGCTTTTTTGTTCCCCTATAACTTTAACCACTGTAACTGTAGTAGCTAGGTGGCCCAGTGGATAGAGCACTGAGCCTGGTGTCAGGAAGAACAGTTCAAATCCAGCCTCAGACATTTAATAGCTATGTAACCCTGGGCAAGTCAGTTAACCTCTGCCTCAGTTTCCTCATCTATAAAATGAGGATAATAATAGCCCTTGCCTCCCAGGGTTGTTGTGAGGATCAAATGCGATAATGATTGTAAAGTGCTTTAGTGCAGTGCCTGGCACAGAGTGAGTGCTACATAAATGTTAGCTATTAATTATTCTCAAATTTAGCTCTTGCCTTTTTTGACTGATAGATTTAGGTCTATGAACAGTTTGTTCACAATGCCTGTTACCAGTTTAGAATCTTAAAAATCTGTTCATTCAGTATTCCCCTCACTATTGCTTACCTCTGGTTCCAGTTTGTTATCAAGTCTTGTTAAAAAAAAATTTTTCCCCCTTCACAGTAAATGTTTTTTGTATTTACCCTTTTTCTCCATTTCTACTTTAATAAAGTCGCTCATCAGGACACGCCTTGGGTTACTGCCAATAACTTCTAGCATATCTTCCTATCTCATTTCACTCCATCCAGTAAAGACTAATTTTCTTAAAAGAGCTTTCCTGTCATGTCATGCCCCTTTTCCAGGACCTACAGTGGGACACTCTATTGCACATAATATCTAATCCAAATTCCTTCAGGGCTTTTTTTATAATCCTATCCACCCAATCTTATTTTCCATTGATCAGCAGTCACCTTGGACTTGTAAGGCCTATCTCTTCTCTGCCCCACACATATGCCATGCTAATAGTTGCTGTGGTGTTTTATTCATGTTATTACCCTTCCTGGAATGCCCTGCTTTTACTTTTGTTGTTGTTTTGTTTTGTTTTGTTGCGGCAATTGGGGTTAAGTGACTTGCCCAGAGTCATACAGCTAGTCAGGATCATGTGTCTGAGGCTGGATTTGAACTCAGGTCTTCCTGACTTCAGAGACAGTGCTCTATCCACTGCACTACCTAGCTGCCCCTTGACTTTACCTATTCAAATATCATTTAATCTTTAAGGCACAGGTTACATTCTGCTTCTTCCATGAATGTTAACAGCTACTCTGGTTTACACTGCTCTCCATTTTCTGAAGTCAAATTGCATTTGATGAACTGAAATATTCACACTAAGAAACTCAAAGCTGAACCTAGTGACCTGACCCTCACAGAGAATTATTTTTTCTTTTGGTCCAATCTGAAAAACCCAAAGGACAACAGATTAAAATGCCCTTATGTTCACGGTAAGGCAAAAGCCTTTTAGAGAACTCAGATTTCATGAAGAGAACTGTGGTCCAGCTAGAGTTCCTTCTAAAAAAAACCGACGAAAGGAAGCCTGGAAATAACAGTAACAGCAATGAATTCCAGTGTTTCTCAAGGGTATCAGCAAGAATTTTTTTTTTTTTTTAAGAAAAGATAGAAAAAATTGTTCCTACAGTGATCAAATCACTTAGAATATTTAAGAACTGTATTAGACCATTACAAAATGAATTTTGAATGCAAAAAGCAGTGGCATAACTCTTTTTTGTTGTTTATTTAATATTTTATTTTCTCCAATCACAAGTGAAAACAATTTTTAACACGTTTTTTTTTAAATTTTGAGTTCCAAATTCTCTCACTTCCTCTCAGAGAAGGCAAGCAATTTGATATAGACTATACATGTGCAGTCATGCAGAACATATTTCTGTATTGTTATGTTGTGAAAGAAAATGCAGACCACCAAAAAAAAACCCAAAACCAACAACAAGAAGAAAAATAAGGTTAAAAAAAAGAGTATGCTTTGATCTGCCTTGAGACTCCATCAGTTTTTTCTCTGGAGATAGTTAGCATTTTCCATCATAGGTCCTTCAGAATTATCTTGGATCATGCAGTGACATAACTCTTGAGCTGAATTAGTTTCTAACTTGGTTAAAATATAACTTCATTACTTTTGTTTGTCCGTGGTAGCTACCTCAAAGATAAAGGTAATAAGTGATTAAGTGAGGAGGATACATGTAAGATGCCATTTTTATCTTGAGTCACCAGGGTTCTGTTTTCTGGTGTAGTGATCAACAGACAAAATTCAGAATAAATACGAGTATAATTCTACGCTGTTATTTTTCTGTTGCCAATAATCTTTCAAATTTAAAAACACACTGAAGACAATGGTGATAGTCTCATCTAATCAACACCTTCACATACATTAATTCATGTGATCTTGATAGGGAAACACGGTAGTTATCACCATCCCATTTTACTGAGAGGAAGCTGAGACTCAGCATGAGATCTGGTCCGAGGGCAGTAAGGCCTCTTGTCTGACTCTGTGTCTGGCCCTGCTGACCATACCTCTAAGAGCCTCAGCTTTCTACTGGCAGCACTGGAATGCTGAACTTCGTATTCTCGCTGAACCTTTTAGGAGAATACACTATTCAGTCATTCCTCCTGCCATCCCTTGGATCAGCTTTTCTGACCTGGTGGGTCCCTCTTGACCTCTGACCTCAGGAGGAGAGAGCTGCAGTCCCCATCCCCCACATCGTCCTGCTCTTCTTATGTCCTCTTGTCAGCTCATTTGCTTCAACTAGCAGTACCTCTTATCACCCGGAATGCAGCATGTAGAATTAACGAAATTTGTTAACAGCTAGGGTCCCTTGGTAACAGCAACATTAATACAAACCACAACATTAACAGAATGGAAGGAAAAATCTTTAAATAAAGAGGGGTGATGTGGCTCCACCCTGAAAGGGGAAAAGCATCAGTAGCTCTTGTGAACAAGAGCAGAAAAACATGTGAGGAGGAGACAAAGCACAAAATTTTTCTTTTTCACCATATCCTTTGCCCCAGAGATCACAATCAGTGTCTTCAGGTTTCTAATTTCCTTTCAATTTTTCCCAGAATGTACCTCAGCTAGCAAGGCACAAGTGATTTCACTGTGACTTTCCCTTCTTTTGGCCCTTGAAAACTTCTTCTCCAGTAGCCTTTCTAAAGTAATTATTGGTAATTACCACATAATTTAGCACTGAATTATCAATGACTTTGTATTTTTTCTTTCATGTGACTTTAGTTTGGTCACAGACTAGATCATAAATTCCTTAGGGCAGGAACTGTGCATTTTCCTTCCTTCGTAAGTACTGTGATAATTTCACTTGTGGGTTGTGTCATCACCTCAAAGAACCTGACATTGTCATTGTTTTCAGATGAAACTAGATTTAATTTTGGGGGGGAGAGGAACAGGGCAGAGAGAGAGAAGCCTCTTATGAGGTAATTCCTGACAATCCCCAGTCAGCTCTTTTTCTTTAACTATCCCTTGTTTTGGGGTTTGTTTTGTTTTGTTTGTTTATTCAGCCAAAAACAAGGTTTATTAAAGATCCTCCATATTAGCTAGACTCCTAAGGAATCTGAACACCTGTGAGCTATTGACTAGATTGTAAACATCTGAGCAGTGGCTAGATTATAAGAATCAGAGCCTGTCCCTTGTTTTTGTGCAAACATTTTCCATCCCAAGGCTACAAGAAAACACTTATCGTCTGTTTTTAAGTTCTAGTTTATTTGTCTGACTGGACTAAAGGGTAAGATAATAGAATGGAAAAAAAGATTTTTAGAGAAATCAAAATCTGAGAAGAAATTTTCTCTCCTTAAGTTTGTACAGAGTCATTTTTCAGTTGGTAATAACCAACAGGTCTCCATCATCTCCATTTATGAGAGAACACGAAATGGGACTTATGTTTCAAGATAATTATTGGAAGGCACTGATCACAGAATCTCAAATGTGGAAGAGAAAATCACAGAATTTAGAGTTGAAAAGGGTCATAGTAACGATCTCATCTAACCCACACCCAAATGGAAATCCCCAGTAAAATAGGCCTGACAAGCTGTGGTTGATGTTTTGCTTGACATAGAAGTGAGGGGAGCCCCTCCTGAGAGAGCCCACTCTAGTTTCAGACAGCTGGTTATCGTTCCTCCTGGAACATGGATTCAGGCACAATGCTGTTCATCACTCTGGTTGGCCTCCTGATAATCTTAAACTGCAGAACCCAGAACTATAGACAGGACTTCAGACGTTTGATCAGGAGAGAGGATGGAGAGACTGGCGCCCAATTCCATTTTCTTGGAAGCCCAAGATCCCTTTATGGTTTTTTTTTTAAATTATTATTATTCTTATTATTCCTTTCCACAACATCTCATTTTTGCTCAGAGTGCTTATCTAGCCTTTACTTGGTAACTTATGAGGGTGGGGGGAGTCCACTCTCTTCTTAGTTGCCCATTCTATGCTTAGGGCTTCTCTAATGGGAAGGAAGTTTCCTTACATATAGAGAGAAAATATACCTTTCTGAAACTTTTCCTTATTGCTTCCAGTTCTGCCCTTCAACGTCAAGCAGAACGAGTTAGATCTCTTTCATATGATGTCCTTTCAGATATTTGATGACAGCTGTTTCAACCCCCATACATACACAGTCATGTCTTCCCCCCCCAAGCTAAACATTCTCATTTCCTTCAAATGATCATTATATACCCTGGTTTCTGGCTCTCTTCATCTTGGTTACTCTTTTTGCTCATAATCCAGTTTGTCAGTATCCTTTTTAAAATGTGGTGCTCACAACTGGGAACAGTGTTCCCAGTGTGGTCTGATCAGCACAGACTTCAGGGGGACTGTCACCTTGTTCTTCTGGACACTTTAGCCCTCTAATCTGAAATGGCATTCTCTTTTGTGACTGCTCTTTCATACTGTTGATGCATCTAGATCTTATAGTCCACTAAGCCTCCCCCCTTCTTCCCCCACTTTCCATCATTGTCACATCTCTAGGTTGATAAAGGGCTAGATTTGGGAGTCAAAGTCCCACCTATGACACTGTCCCTATAACTTGGGCAAGTCACCTGATTTCATTGAGTCTCAGTTTTCTCATCTGTAAAGTAAGTATAATAATGCCGATAGTACGTAATCCCACAAGCATTATTAATGGTACAGTGGAGGCAGAGCACCCACCAATGCCAGTTTATCTTGGGGAAATCACTTAATTTCCCTGTACCTCTATTTCCTCATCTGTAAAACAAGGAGGTTGAACTGGATGTCCTTCAGAGTTCTGTGATGTGAGAAATCTTAAATGAGGTTCTCAGTTACAGCTGTTTTTAGCTGAGGTTCAATTTTTTTCTCTTAAATTTAATTTTATTAAATTTAGTCTGTCATTCTAACCTGTCATGATCCAAGACCTTGTCTCTTACCCATCTTGTTAGCTATTACTCTCAACTGCATCTTTACAAACTTGGTACACATGCCATTTTGAGCTTTCTTATAAATCAATGATAAAAATGTCAGACAACTCGAGTCCAAGGGTAGATGCCTGGAGCATTCTCCTAGAGACTTCTTTACCAGCTGGACATTAGGCCATTAATGGCTTTTCTCTGGTTCTAGTCATTCAACCAGTTCCAAATCCCCCTTAGTATACCATCATCTTGTCCACAAGGCTGTTCTGAGAGATTTTGTCCTTTGTGATAGTGCACATGTTGGGCTAGTGAAAGGAGCCATGAGCTAGAAGGCAGGAGTCTCAGTTCCTTCACTAGTAAGTGACCGTCTTGGTTTTCTCCTATGTAAAATGAGTGGGGCTGTGCAAGGTCTTGTCCTGTTTTATCACTCTGTAATTTTCTGACTCTTAGATAATTATACAGTAGTTCCAGGTGATGCTTGGTCTACACATCTAGAGGGAGTTTTTAGTCTTTATGGAGAAGTAGAATGAAAATTGTGTACTTCATTTTAAGATAAATCCTTTTAAAACATCTTAGAAGGGTTTTAAGCTATAGAAAATATATAACCAAGCCAATCTGTCATCTTTTTCCTTACGTCATTGCAGTTCTCTTGAATGTAAGAGTTTCTTGTAGTATCTTACTGATTCCATCATGAAAAAATAAGACTTTTTTTTTCATCACAAAGTAGAAATTCATGTTTTAACATTTGAGTCCAAGTATAGCATGAATATATCACTTAGAAAATATATCTTTTCTGGAGCATCTAGGTGGTGCAGTTGATACAGCAGCAGCCCTGGAGTCAGAGGACCCGAGTTCAAATGTGACCTCAGACACTTGACACTTACTAGCTGTGTGACCCTGGGCAAGTCACTTAACCCCATTGCTTAGCAAAAAAAGAAAGAAAGAAAAGAAGAAAATACATCTTTTCACCTCAAGGAAATTTAATATGAACATTTGGATTTACAAAATGAATATGATTCAATTTACATATACAAAATGAATATGATTCAATTTGCATATACATGTAACCCAGTTATGGAGGGAAGGGAGGGAAATCAGTGCTTCTTCTGCATAGAAACATTGATACTTATCTCATACCTGCTCCAGTACAACCCCAAAATTTGTTCTGTGTCCGAGGCATGCATTATTCATTCATTTAACAAACCTTTGCGAGGCCTGCTATGAATAAGGTGCTCACCTAAGACTTTGGCAGAATTCTTTCAATGGAGATTGCCTTTTTGCCAATATTGACAACATCAAATGAGTTCAAAGAGGAGAGGGAACTTAAAACTGGAAGATGTCAAAGCTGGTAGTCCCTGGAAAGCAACCCTAAGGGAGAGTGAGACATCCTGGAGACTGTGATGGGAGGCAGAGGTGATAGGAAAATGAAGTGTGACACAGCCTTTTTGGAATACTGCTGGGTACCTACCATATACATGGAGGTGAATCTGTTGTCTGTTTGTTCAAGTATCATTTGACAGGAGCTGATGTCCCTTCTTTGCCAGCATCCATCTGGATCTTTTCTTACTTCTCATTTTCTCTTGTGTTAAACAGGGTAAACCTCCTTATGCTGCTTCAGCAGAAGAAGTGGCCAAAGAACTTAAGTCAAAATCAGAGGAATCTAAATCCTCAGTCGTGTCTTCAGATGGATCCCTGGCTGAAAACGGAGTAGCGAATGAGGAGAAACCAGCTTCCCAGATGAATGGGAATACAGCAGATGGCAGGGCTTCCAACCAGTCTGAAAGTGCCTTGAGTAATGACTCTAAAATGTGCAATACAAATCCTCACTTAAATGCACTAAATGCAGACAGTGTTTGCCATAAAGATGATACTCTTGAGGCAGCTGTCTTAAAAAAAGAAGAGTAAACTTATTTTTTATAGAGGGTGAAGGATGTTGGAATGGTAAGGATTAGGAATATCTGGAAAGAAAGAGAGCCTACAGTTATGTACATTTTTTCCTTTCCGTAAGAGAAAAATGAGGACTTTGGAAATTCGGATCCCTCTTTGATGTCAGAGATTTAAACAACACATTTTTAGTTTTAACCAGTTGTAGTCAAAATGCTACAATAAAACACACAAAAAAAAGGAAAGAAAATGAAGAGCATTTGACTCCCGCACTTAAAATGAAGTATACATAAAGTTTAAACTGGTTATGACAAAAGCTTGTAGTTTTGTTTCTTGAAATATAAAGAAAACAAATTTTGGCAGTCTTTAAGTATATATAGCTTAAAATATAATTTTTAGTATTTGGCACCATATGTATGCCATTATATTTGATTTTGCATTACTGTGTCACAATAAAAGCTTTCTTTAAGGCTTTAATTTCATGATTATGAAAAAAGTAAGGCACAACCACAGTTTTTCTTTCTTACTTAAAATTTCATCACTGTTGATGTGGTTCTTTTGTGTTAAAAATGTGCAACTATCGAAACTAAAAATTATAGAGTAATCTTGCAGTTCTGCTGATTTTCACTCTACAGTACGTCATACATACTTTACAAGCAAGTTCAATGGAGATAAACTTGAAATCATAGAAGATGCAAATGACCTTTCAAAATCAACACAATGTGTTCTGAAACTTTTTGTGACTAATACCATGCATCCGTGATCAATGAACTATGTGGTTTTGAATCGGACGTAGACCATTAGTACTACTATTTGAGCTAAACTTCTGCATGGTTCATAATTTTTAAAGTGTGTAGTTAATATTATGCATGTTATTGTCCTTTCTTCCATTCTTACAAGTACTGTGCCCATTTGCAAAACAAAAAAGCTAATAATCAGTAATAGTCCTATAAAAGATGTTAACTATGTTTAGTCATTGACTGATCTTGCTCTAACCTTAAAATTTTGTGATTATTGACCTCTGTTGCATTTATTCTAAAACTTAAAAAAATTATCTAGCCGTTTTGAATATCAACGTTACCCTGGTGTACTCATTGCTGTATGCATTATTGTTCTCTGTTGCTGTTTTTTGCCTTCATATTAGCAAATATGAAATTCTGTGAAAAACAAAAAAAAAGCTTTGATCTTCAAAAACTACCCCCCTTCTGTAGCAGGAAACAAATTGCTTGTTCTTGAGAACTTTCCCATCAAGAATTTAGTATAAGCAAATATACCTGTATCATTTTGATGTTTTTGTTAGTGTTTCCAAACTTAATGTACTTCGAAATCAGAATCATTTCTTTATATTCGTTTTCATATAATTCTCCTGATGCTCTTCATCACACATTAGTGATCAGAAATGAGGTGTAATTCCCCATTCCCTGCCCGCAAGAGCTAAGTAGGTATCTTAATGTAAGTTGAAGGGAGTTCTGCCCTAACTCATGGATTGTGCAAGAATGAACTACTGTTGGGTTTGATTGACTGTAGATGGATTGTGGTGTGGTGTATTTGAAGGCTATTGAATGCAACTTACAATGCTTAATAAAAATCTTTATTCTTTTAGTATAAACTATAGTATGCCTTTTTAATCCACTTTTTAAAGACTATTAGCCAGGTATTTACGCACATTTCAGCATAGTCAGTGTCACAGATTTTAGTAGTTACTTAAGAGCTTTGGTAAAGTGAATTTTTTCCTTTTATATATTTAATAGCAATTCAGGACTTAAAAACCTAGATGAGGGATTATTAACCATGTGGCAGCCAGTAAAGAAGTATACGGACATAACTGGCTTTTGAGCATTTCATCAACTTAATGGAAGCAGAGGACCAGCACTACATGTGCCATCTTGTAAACCAGACTTAGGAATGGAAGGACAGCCACATTAGGAAGTGAGTTATGAACAGAAGTTATTTTAGCTCCCTCATTTGAATTTTGTAATTCTCACTATACCACAGACTTTAACTTCCAGTAGTACTGAAGGCTGCTGCTTTATTTCCTTCATAGAAATTGTACAGTTCTAGACATATGCTAGAACTAGACATATTTACTCTAGGGTCTAGGAATTAAGGATTGTGCATTGTTTGCATTCTTCATTACATTGAAAGATGCTTTATGTATCATTGTGTACACAAGATGTGCAAATCAAACTTAGATATAACCAGATCACCATGGTGTTTTGTGATGAGATTTTACTTATTCTGTTGTTGTTAATCCATAAATACATGTATAGTATGAGAAATCATACTCCTTTCTCCTAGGGCTTTGATTCTCTTGTCCTTGCCACTGCTCCTAATAGCCAGAACTCAGGAGGAGAGGCAGCATTGATGTAATAGATGAAGAAGCCCAGCCTCAGAGACAGAATGACCTATGCCCCACCTGTAGCACATATTGGATATCCCAGAGCAAGTGGTTTAACAACTTGGTGTCCTCACAGTATTCAATAAGACAATAAGATGCATAGTTGCTGTGCAGAGGTAATTTTCTTACTCATACCTCCTTATAAAATGAATCCATAGACTGGAAAGGGGAAAAGAATGTCCCTTAAATTTGAAGGTCAAGAAAGAAGCATGGAATGGCACCAAGAAGACTTATGAAAAGACATCATTGGGTGTGAACATTGACTATTGCTTCAGATTTTTTCAACCTGATTGGTTCTACTGATTTTTTTTTTAATTTATTTGTTATATGAGATGACTTGGGGAGGTAAATGCAGGGAAAATTTGAGTGATAGAAAAACAAAAGATCAAAAAATTATCTGAAGTAAAAAATACAGAATGCCAAGAAAGAACACTTAATTTCTACTATGAGTGGTAGATTTAGCCTTAAAATGATCAAAGAAAGAGAATAGCTGCTATGATCACCCGTAGCTTCATAATAATAACATTTACATAGCAAATTAGAGTTTATAAATTTTCTTACTTTTGTATAATACATTAATCAATCAAGCACTTATGTAGCACCTATCAAGTGATGGCGGCCGTGGTAGGCATGGTGTATGTAAATAAAAATAATGAAACAATTCCTTAATTACAAGGAATTTGCAACATGTGCCTGCTTATCTACTGTGCTAAGTACTTTACAGATATCTCATTTTATCTTCACAACCACCCTGGGAGGTAGGTGCTATTGTTGTTCAGTCATGTCCAACTTTGTGACCCCATTTGTGGCTTTCTTGGCAGAGATGCTGGAGTGGTTTGCCATTTCCTTCTCCAGGTCATTTTACAGATGAGAAAACTGAGGCAAACAGGGTTAAGGGACTTGCCTAGGGTCACACAGCTAGTAAGTGTGTGAAGTCAAATTTGAACTCAGGAAGGTGAGTCTTACTGATCCAAGCCTAGCACTCTGTCCACTGTGCCACCTAGTTGCCTACCAAGTGCAATTATTTTATAAGTGAGAAAAGTGAGGCAGATAGTTTAAATGACTTGCCCAGGCTGATATAGTAGGAAGTATCTCAGGCCAGATTTGAGCTCGGGTCTTCCTAACTCGAGGTCCAGAGATCTACACACTGCCCACCTAGATGACCTGTCATGAACATTCAGCTAATTGGAATCCAAAATAGCTCACAGACTTGATTAAAAGCTTATATAGCGATTTCAAGGTCGCTACATATGAACAGCAAGATGTAGGACTAGACGTTCTCTTTGATCCTCATGACTTTTCAAGCCTCTCCAGAGCAGAAATTATGCACCAAAGATAATGCAACTTCAGCTGTCTCTATGTTTTAATCCAAAAAATTATTTTAAAAAGTAAACTAATTCGGGACAGCTGGGTGGCGCAGTGGATAGAGCACCAGCCCTGAAGTCAGGAGGACCTGAGTTCAAATCTGCCCTCAGACCAAACACTTGACACTTACTAGCTGTGTGACCCTGGGCAAGTCACTTAACCCCAACTGCCTAAAAACAAAACAAAAAAAAAAAGTAAGCTAATTCACATTGCCCCTAAGCTCCCTCAGGACCACCCCACTGTGTTCCTCACCTCCCATGTTACTTTCTGTGGAGCTATACTAGCAGACCCAAAGACCTGGTGCAGGCTTTTGACAAAACCCAGTGCTTTGCTCTGGTTCCCGCTCCCATTTTCCAGGGTTGTAGAGACTGCAGTTCACTGCTGTAAAACTGAACTGCTGTTGTCAGAATAAGCAACCCTGCAGTACTTGCACTATGGTGCTCTGAACTGCTGCTACTCACTGCTGGCCAAGAAACTGAGAAACAGGGAGAAAGTCCGAAGACGAGGAGGCAGGGGGGTTAGCACTCCTCAGCATCCAGCTGGGGCCTTTTCTGTTCACCCAAAGACAGGGTGTCTAGAGACAATCAGAAGAATACAAGACAAAAAACTTGACACCATAATGCAAGAAACAACAGAACTGCTCAGAACTTCTGAACACGTGAAATGAAGTAACATTTTAAAAATTCCTAGGTCACCTCTGGGAAAAAATCCAACGTTACAAACTTAAGACAAATAGTGGTTAAATTTAACTAATTCAGAAGCAAAAAGTTCTTCAAACAATCAGGAGAAAGACTGAAATATAAAAGAAAGGAAGTTTGAGTAACAAGACTATTATTCTGCACCCGCCAGAAAATGCAGGAGTGAGTTCCTAGAGCAGTGGAGCTCAAGATGTAGCTCAGAGTAACATATCCTGCAAAGTCTGTGCTTCACTATAAATGGAAGAAGATGTGTGTTCAATTTTGAAGCATTTTTAGAAAGGAAAACAAAACTGAAGAGATTTTTTTGCTTCTCAGACACCCCGGGAAACAAAAATGTAGGAAGAATAAATAAATGTAGTTTCCACAGACAGCAGTGGCAACAGAATAACCAGTTAGAGACTTCTTTCTAAATGTGCACAAGAACACCTGTGAAGGCGGGAGCCCAGTGGAGGTCACAGTGAAGAGGTGAGCCTGGGGCATTATGGTCAGAACTTGGTGAATCAAGGTTTTTTAAGGGACTACAATACAACATGGAAGGTATATGTGGAAGGAGGGAGGGAGCAGGGAGAAAGAGAGGAATGTGTGGTGTGCCTAGGTCAAACAAGGGCTAGCGTCTGAGGAATGGGTTGACCCTTAAGGTCTTAGAATCTGCAGGAAAGTGGGTCAGGAGTGGGGGGAAAACTGAAAAGGGGAGAAAGGAAAAAGGTCTTGCTTTGGTAGTGGGAGGGGATTCTACTAATGCTCCCATGAGTGAAAAGAGATATTCTGTGAAGGGAGATGGGAACCTTGCACTGGGTATAATTTGGGGAATTTGGTTCTTATAAAGTCCACTCATCGTACCTTGGGAGGAGGGGAATTGGAACTCCTAGGGGCAATTAGAGCATTCCTGGGAGAATGAGAGAACATGGGCCCAGGGAGGAGATTTTAAGACAAATGGGGTGGGGAGGGGGGGTAACTGGGAGAGGGTACATATCAGTTGTGGGCTGCATAATCATGGAGATGGAGGGCTATCCTGGGGCACTGTGTTCTCTGACACCTGCTAAAATTGCCATTGTTCTGAGGCACAATAGAAAAGGGGAATCCTTTTGTATTCCCTTTTTATGTTGCCTAGAGAGGAGAGCCTAGAATGGATACCTTAGAAGTTTTGCATGAGGAATAGAAACTAGAGAATTTAGATATTTATAGGGTCATGAACCAGAGAATAAATTGGCAGAGAGGATGGATAATGAAAAATACTGAAAAGGGGTACAAAAATGAAATTTAAAAATCTAATAAACAAAACTAGTTGAAAGAAGTAAAGGAGGGAATATTTGGCTAAGAGAAAGGGGATGAAGTGGGGTATGTAACCAGATAAAATAGGAGAGAAAAGGCACTAATAAGCAAAAATAAGGGAAAGGGGTAGGTAATAAATGAGAAAACAGGATCAAGGGTGAGGAGAAGGAAGCCGCTGAGACCACAGCCAACTTAAAAAAAGATTAAAGTAAAGTAACAGAAGGAGCATAGGTACTGTGTTTCAACATGAGAGGGAGAAAAAGGTCATATCTTGGGAGGAAAAAAAAATTATTAGAGATGGAGGAAGATGTAAATCTGACTCATAACTTCAAATCTGAATGGATTAAACAATCCAACAAAATGAAAAAGTGACAGATTGGATAAGGAAACAGAACCCTACAATCTGTTACTCACAAAATAAAACTGAAGGGATGGAAAAAAAAATTGCTAAACATCAAATGAATCCAAAAAAGCGGGACTTGTAATCATTCTATCTGACAAAACGAAAACAAACATTCAAAAAATAAAAAGGAACAAGAAATTGTGAGAAATGCTGAATTATTAGGTTCCCACATAAGTTGTTAAAAAAAAAAAAAAAACAGGAAAGGTGCTGAATGGCTAACTAATTAAAGGGGAGAGTGACATTCCTCAGGCCAGTTAAGACAGCAGAGTTCCTGTCTTTACAGCCCAAGGCCCAAACCAGTACAAGCTGGCTGGGGGTCAACAGCACAAGAATCTGCTACTCATAAACCTCATGCATATGCTCCTTTGATCAGGAGTTTCCACCAATTGTAACTCGGATTGAGGTTTCTCTAATTAGAATATGGAATTGTGAACCTAACCAATTGTGAAACTTCTGATTGTAACTTGGACCAATCTGAGTCTTGGAGGGAGGGATAAGGGGACCAGACTAACAGTATAAAGTTGGCTCTCCCTTCTATGCTTCCTTCTTGGGAGGGTGTGCACCTGATTCTCCCAAGAATTGAATAAAGGAATTTCTTCCTTCACTCTAAAAGAGCTGTAGCCTGCATCTCTAAAAGAACTGTAGCCTGTTATTTCGACTCGCGGCTGATTTGCAACTGGGGAAGCAGTGGGCATTGGCAGCTTGTTCCCTGCTAACTCCTCAATCTTGCTGGTCCTGGAGGTCGTTGATAACATAAGGAAACTACATTATGCTGAAAGGAACCGTAGGGGGAAAAAAGCAAAGCCTAATGTCATTATTAAACATATTTGCTCCATATGCCTCAGCATCCAGCTTCATAGAAACTATTATTTGAACCATATGAAGACAATAACACAATAATGACAGACTTCAATATCTCTCTCAGTTTTGGATAAGTCTGACAAAGTTAATAGTGAAAATGTGGAACTGAGCACACTGTTGAAGAAACAAGTTAAAAGATTTATGACATCTTCTAAATGGGAGAGCAAAAGAATACATATATTTCTCGGGATCACATGGACCTTTTTAAAAAAAAAATTGACCATGTACTAGGAGACAAAGGTATTGCCAACATTAAATGTAAAGGGACAGAAATAGTTACTACATCCTTTATAGCCCATATCAATAAAAATCCAAATTGGTTCAGGGACCACAACCAAAAAGATACAGAACCCAATGAAGACTTGCCAATGAAATCTTAAATGATGAATGAGCCAAAGACTAAATCATAAAACAATATGTAAAAAAAAAATGATAATGATGAAACATACCAAAATTTCTGGGTTGCAGCTGAAGCAATTCTCAGGGGAAATATCATATCCCCACAAATGTACGTTAACAAAATAGAAAAAGAGAGGATTAATGAACTGAATATACATTTTTAGAAAATCAGAAGACCAACAAACCTAAAATAAACATAAAAGAGAGGGTATTAGAAAGGAAATAAATAAATTGATGGGGGGAATGGAAACAGTAAAACTACAGCTGGTTCTTCAAAAAGACTAATCAGATGGATAAACTTGTAGCTAATTTAATTAAAAGAAAAGAGCAGAAAACCAAATCATTAAAACACCAAATGCACAAAATGAAACCACAGCAAAACCAGAAGATGAAAATAAAAAAGAAGAAGAATCAGGACATTATGCATAGTTATATGCTTTAAAAAAAAAAAAAGAACCTGAGGATGCAAAAGAAATAGAGGAATACTTTCAAAAATATGAAACACCCAATCAGTAGACCATCTTGAGATCTTAAATAAAGAAATAGAACTAGTTGTAAAGGTATTAGCAAAAACCTGGTCTTGATGAATTTATAGGAGAATTTTATCAAACTTTAAAAGAACAATTAGAACCCATACTTTTTACAAATTATTCTCAAAAGTTGAGAATGAAAGCATCCTATCAGAATCCTTTTCTGAGACAAATATTGTTCAAATACCTTATCCAAGGACTAACAAAGCACAGAAGGAAAACTCTAGGCCACTATCATGAATGAATATTGACTCAGAAATTTCAAACAAACTATAATGATTTATCCAAGATCATTCATTATGACCAAATGGAATTTATATCAGAGATGTAAAAATGGTTCAACATTAAGAAAACAACCAACATATTTAACAGAAACAAAAACATCCAAAACCACATGATCATCTCAAAAGATGCAGAAAAGCCTTTGACAAAATATAGCACTCTTTTATCCTAAAGCCCCTACAAAAAAAGTTGACAGAGGGATCTTTTTTAATATCATAAAAAAACTATCTAAAACCTAAAGCAAGTATCATTTTCAATGGGGTTATATTAGAACCTTTCCCAGTGAATATGGCAGTAAAGCAAGGATGCCTATCTTCCCCACTATTATTGCATATAGTTCTGGAAATGCTAGCAACATCAGTAACACAAGAGAAAGACATCAAAGGCATGAAGATAGTTAAAGAGGAGATAAAACTATTCTTGATGATATGGTGATACATTTGGAAAATCTGAGGGAATCAGCAAACATTAATTAAAACAATAGCTTCAACAAGGTTGCAGCTACAAAATAAACCCTAAAAAAACCCAGCAGCATTTCTATATAATAACACAAAAAGCAATAAGAGAAAGGGGAATCCCATTCCAAATAACTACAAAGTGCATAAAATATTTGTACAAAAGACTTGTATAGATTCAATTACAAAGTACTCCTTAAAGAAATAAAAAACAAAGTGAGCAGAACCAAGAGAACGTTGTACACAATCACAGCCACATTGCATGATGACTAATATTGATAAACTTAACCCTTCCTGGCAATACAAGGAT
>NW_020954598.1:3003459-3011506 GCF_900497805.2 Vombatus ursinus | reverse complement strand
AATAAAAAAAAGTAAAAAAAATAAAAGAAATAAAAAACACCTTAAATAACTAGGGAAATATTCAGTGTTTAATGGCATGGCCGATGTATTGTGCCAATATAATAAAAATGACAGTGCTAACAAAATTAATTTGCACTTTAACACCATACCGGTCAAATTACAAAGGGAATATTTTATTGAACTTGATAAAAGAATAATTCATTTGGAAAAACAAAAGATCTAGAAAATAAGGAAAATGATGGAAAGTAGTAATGAACAGGGAATAGCATTTTTTGACCTCAAACTATATTACAAAGCAACAATCACCAAAACTGTTTTTTGTTTAAAAACAGAGGTACAATCAGAAACAATAAGACTCAAAAACCCAGTCTTTGATAAAGAGGAAAACAAACTACCTCGGTAAAAACTCCTAATCTGATAAATACTGCTGAGAAAACTGGAAAGCAGTCTGGCAGAAATTAGACTAAGATCAACACCTTACACTGTGCAACTAGATAGCATGGTAGATAGATTGCTAGGCTTGAAATTGGAAAGACTCATCTTCATGAATTCAAATCTGGCCTCAGACATTTACTCTGCAACCCTGGGCAAGTCACTTAACCCTGTTTGCCTCAGTTTCTCATCTGTAAAATGAGCTGGAGAAGGAAAGGGCAAACAGCTCCAGTATCTTTGCCAAAAACAAAACCAAAAACACCACCAAATTGGGTCACAAAGAGTCAGACATGACTGAAACAACTCAGCAACAGTAACACCACCTTACACCACATTCCACAAATGTATTCTGAATGGACATGCAACCTTAATATTAAAGATCATACTATTAAAAAAAATTAGAAGAGAAGCAGATAATGTACCTCTCACAGCTATGAGTAAAAGATATAATTCTAACCAGGCATGAGATAAAGGCAATTACAAAAGATAAAATAGATAACTTCGATTACATGAAATTGAAAGCTTCTACACAGAAAAATCAACATATCTAGGATAAGGGAATTGATTGGGGGAAAATTTTTGTATCAAATATTTCTAATAAGGTTTTGTAGCTAAGATATCTAAACAATTTGTTTGTATGTATGTAAGACTGTTAGCCCACTTGATAATTGGTCAAAGGATATAAACAATTGCAATGTGTTCACCACCATATGACAGAAAGCTCCAAATCACTAATGATAAGAAAAGTGCAAATCAAAACAACCCTGAGTTTTCAGTTGGCAAAAATGGCCCCCAGAATGTCAATACTCAATGTTGGAGAGGTTGGGAAATGATGAACTTGCTGAAACATTGTTGGTGGAACTGTGAAATGATACAAACATTTTGGAAAGCAATTTGGAATTAATGCAAATAAAGTGACTAAAGTATGCCTTTTAATGAGAGATTCCATTCTTGGGCTTATACACCCAATGAAGGAAGCCATCTATAAGGAGAAAGTCCCATACACACAAAAGTACTTACAGCAGCACTTTTTATCATAGCAAAGTATTGGAAATAAAGTAGATACCCATGAATTGGGGAATGGCTAAACAAATTGTGGTATGTGAATGTAGTGAAATATTACTGTCCTGTAAGAAATTGTATGTGTGACAAATACAGAAAAGTATGGAAAGACGTTTATGAACTGATTCAGAATGAAGTAGAGCCAAGAAAACTATACACAATAACTACAGTGATCAAGCTGGACTCAATTGAAACTATATGAGAGGATACTCCCAATCCTACTCCCTCTTGATGGAGGTGGGAGATGCTTAAGTGTTACACATCTCATAAGTTTTTGGAGTTTCTCAATGTATTGATTAGTTAGGACTTTTTTCCTCTCTAAACATGTAGAGTTTGTTATATGGGATGACTCTGTGGGAGGAGGGGAATGGGAGTGGGAATACTTGGAATAATTATGATAACGTAAGAAACAGAAATGATCAGTAAAATTATCTTATAAAACTTAAATTGCTAAGTAAGGATACTGATTTTGTTTTTATTTTTAAAGCAGACTGTGCACACAATTGATGCTTGAATACTTGCTGAACAAATGAATAACAATAAATACTTATCAATTCCTTTTATGAAGTCTTACTCCATTGAGTCATTGCAATGTGGAGGTGACCCTGGTTTCTTGAAAGCCACACCTGTGAAATTCAACCTCTGAAAGTTTCTACCAAGCTTAAAAAACTTCAGGCATAGCCCTGGCAACAATATTTGCTTTCTGAAGCCATTTGAGCTGCTTGTAGAGATGCTCAAATCAATAGACTGATTTTTTTTTTCTTACCATGGAAAACCATTTAAGATTTTTTTTTAAAAGAAAATACAAATTGGCCCTCAATCCTGTCCAATGATTTTCAGAAAAGGGTATAGAGGATGCTAAGAATCACATGGTTTTAAGATTATCAATATTAACTACTGGTAACATAAAGATGAGATCTTTGTTCGGTGTGTTTTTATATGAATATTCGCATAACTGAATCTTAACATTTTTGTTATAAATAAAATTAGAAAACAAGTTGTAGCTAAAAGTAAAACTGTAAATAAAGTACATAAAAGTAAATAAAGGAATTGGAAAAGTTGGGTTGCTTGTATCCAAAGTAAAAAAAAAAAGCAAAACATTTCATGTAACACATATGTGTATCTCATATTCCAATGTCTATAATAAATATTTGCAAAACCACTATGATTACAGTTTATCAGTTTCTATTATAAAGGATGAAAAGATAGGGAAATTTTAAGAATTTGATAAAATTCTAAATTAAATCAACATAAAGATCAAAATTAATACCACATTAGAAGAAAGAATAAAAAAGATGATGGTATCCAATGTAACAGCTTAAACTTGATCTAAATAAAACAAGTTATTGATGCCTAAAAATTGGTTCAAATAAAAAAACGACACATCCTAGTGGCATTTCCTAAAGAAGTTTATCTGATGTAAATCAGTCACCAGAATCCAAATGGAAGTGAGATTTCCCATAGAGGTCCTCCACATGCTCCAGTTTGTGGATGAGAGACTGATTTCATCAAACCCTGAAACATTGCCCAGCCTTTTAAATGAAATCCATAATTGCTCAAAAAAATAAAGCCTCATTATTCACACAAGAAAAACCAAGTGGATAAAGAATGCCTACTATCCAAACTGTGGAATACAGTTGAATGAACAACCCAGTTTTGTCAATCAGTCAGTAAATATTAAATACTGGCTATGTATCAGGCACTGTACTAAGTGCTAGGGATACAAAAAAAGTCAAAAGACAACCCCTGTCCTTGAGGAACTCATAATTTAATGAGACAGACAACAAGCAAACAAATATGTATAAATAAACTATCTACAAGATAAATAAGAAATAATTAAGAGTGAGGAGGCACTAGAATTAAGAGAGATTGGGGAAGGAAGGCTTCTTGTAGGTGAGATTTTAGTTGGAACTTAAAGGCAGCCAGGGAAGCCAGTAGGTAGAGATGAGGGAGAACATTCCAGGCACATGAGACAGTCAGAGAAAATGTCCAGATCCAAGATATGGAGTGTCCTGTTTGTGAAACATCAAGGAGGCCAGAGTCACTGGACAAAGAGTACCTTTCAGGGAGTAAGGTGTAAGAAGACTGGAAAAAGTGGAGGGGACTCCTGAAGTCAGTAGGGGCTACTGGAGTTTATTGAGTAAGAGGGTGATATGGTTGGACCTGCATTTTAGGAAAATCACTTTAGAGGATGGATTGGAGTGGGGAGAGACTTGAGGCAGGCAGGCCCACCAGCAAGCTATTACAATAATACAAATGTGAGGTGTTGAGGAACAACACCAGGGTGGTGGCAGTGTCAGAAGAGAGAAGGGGGCATATTTGAGAGATACTGCAAAAGTAAAATCAGCAGACGTTGGCAACAGATTGGATATGGTAACTGAGAGATAGTGAGAAGTCCAGGATAACTCCTAGGTTGTGAGCCTGAGAGACTGGGAGGATAATGTTACCCTCTAGTAAGAAGGAAGATAGGAGGGAGGGAGGGCTTAGGGGGAAAGATGAGTTCAATTCCAGTAGTACCTCATAGACTGACTACAATGTACAAGCCTAGGATTGAATAAGAGGAAGAGAAGGAACTGGGTTGCCTTTGGGAAATTATTCAGTTTCTTTAATGACCCCTAAATTTATTCATGAAACAAAAGGCATCATTTTTAACACCAGTATTTTTTTCCAGTAATGCTATATAACTAAATCATAGAATATTACATTCTCCAAAGAATGAAAGGTCAGTAGAATCTCAATTGGATGAAGCATACTCCCAAGAAAGAATTGTGCACCAGAATATGTAAAAAATCTTATCAAGGAGAAGTCTTTTTGGAAGGGGAAGTAAGCCAGTCATGTGGTGTGAGTGAACTGTGGTTGTAGTTTGTCCTTCATTCTAGAACGGGACCATGACATCAGAGAGATAATGACATGACTTAACAGATTTGAGGGAGGGAGTGCTGTGCAAAGCCTCACTTTCTCCTCCAGAGACATCTGAGTCCAATGACCACATGTCTATCAGTACGACTGGAGACCTTGGCCTTTTTAAGCTAAGGTCTTTTCAGCTTCTCACTTTGAGTGAGGCAATGCCCATTCAGTGACTAGGCCTCTTTAAGAATTGAGTCAAGGGATGGCAAATTTAATTTAAAAAAAAAAATCAAACTGGGAGGGGAAGACCCTCAGGGTGGCTGGCCAAAAGAGAAATAGCTACTATTTACATTCTCTCTAAGAGAGAGAGAATGGGCCAGGAGGGCCCAAATGTGAGTGAGAAATAACTGGTGGACAGGCTTTTTGCTCCATTATTACCCCCACACAATGTCAAGAGATCTAGAACAAGGCCCTCTGCACATTGCATGGACCACTTGTGGTAGATTCATAGGACCACGTGGCCAAGAGCCTTGTAGGATGAGAAGTTGTGGGTGGATTTTTGAACCTCACCCCTAGACAAGGCACTCAATATCAATAAGAACACAGATCCATTGAAGTACCTACGTAAAAAGCATTTTAGGAGATACAAAAATGAACTGTCCCTTCCTACAAAAGCTATATAGTGGAGATGAAAATGTGCCCAATTAAGTACACCATAAGGCAGTATGTAATTAATGCCATAAGGGGTCAAGTGCCTTAGAAGCTCAGGGGATGGAAGAGCCTTTCTGACTGGTGTTTAGGAAAGATTTTACGGAGGAGATGGGATGAGCTTCTTAAAAGACAAGTAGGATTTCTGTTTAAACATTTGTTTAGTACCTGCTATATACAAGGCACAAGAAACATAGATGAAAAGCACTGACAGGAAACTGGTGGAGATTTTTGAGGAGGTGGAAAGTCCTGTGCATTATAAATACTATGTTGGCATCTATGTGAGCTAGGAATTAGAGAAGGGAGAGATGGAGAGGCTAATTAATATGAAACAGTGAGAGGAACGCCAGGTTTGGAAGCCAAGGACCTGGGGTAGAATCCCACATCTGCCACTTCCTACCTTTGTGACCTCTAATATGTCATTTAATCTTTCTAGGCCTTAGTTTCTCATTTGTAAAAATGAAAACATTGGACTAGATGACCTCTAAAGCCCCTTCCAGCTCAAGTTCTGCGATCCTTTGAGTTACAAGGCTATTAAATCAAAGAGGAGGAAAGAGGTGGAGTGAGGCTGAGGTAGGATGGTGTCAGCATAAACAGAGGAAAGGCTTGGTGTGATCGAACATCAACAAAATTTACCAACTCTCTATGGGAGATGAGAAGAATCAGAAGGTAAGGAAGTTTCCAACCTGAGGGACAAGAAGGGTGGCATTGTAACTGTTGCCAATAGAAATAGGACAGTTGTACGGAATAGGATATTAGGGAAAAGGGAAGTGGAAATGAAATCAGTCCTTAATATGGCAAGGTCGAAGTCACAGCAGGACATCCATGTAGAGACAAGGTCATATGGTAAAGCAGGAAGAAGGCAAGGCTTGGAATCAAGAAAGACCTGGTTCAAATCCCACCTCCAACAATTAGAAGCTGTGTGACTTACCAGCAAATTACCTAATATCTTTGAACTGCTGTTCTCTCTTCTGCAAAACGGTGATTAAAAACTGTAGTATTAGGGCAGCTAGGTGGTGCAGTGGATAGAGCACCAGCCCTGGAGTCAGGAGGACCTGAGTTCAAATGTGGCCTCAGATATTTACTAGCTAGCTGTGTGACCCTGGGCAAGTCACTTAACCCCCATTGCCTCTAAAATAAAATAAAATAAAATAAAGCTGTAGTACCTACCTCCTAGTGTCATTGTGAGGATAAAAGGAAATTGAATATGTCAACTGTTTTGTAAACCATGCTGCTCTATAAATCTCATGTTGGTCTTCAGCACAGAGGAGTGGTTGGGGCATGATGTATACCTTCATTCATATATAGAATTACAAAATTTGAGAGTTGGAAGGGAACTCAGTGGGCCTCTAATTCCATACCCTAAAATTCCTCACTATAACCTAACTTACAAAAGGGAACCCACTGCATTATGAGGAAGTTCATCCCACTTTTAGACAGCTCTATTATTAGGAAGATTTTCCTGACACAGAGCTTAAATTGGTCTTTTTGCCACATCAACCTACTGTTTTTGATTCTGCCATCTAGGGCCAATTGGAACACATCTAGACCCTTTTCTACATGACTGCCTGTCAAATACTTGAAGACAGGTATCATGTCTTCCCTGAGTCTTCTCTTCTCCATGTTAAACATGCTCAGTTCCCTCAGCCTACCCTCATGTAAGATGGACTCCCAATTCCTTCACCTTTATTCTCTAATCCTTTTAAAACTGTGGTGCCTAGAACTGAATACAATACACCAAATGAAGTCTTGATAAGGACAGGGCATCATGACACTATAATCTCCCTATTACTTCTCTTAATGCAGCCCAAATTGGCATTAGCTTTTTTGGCTGTTAAATCACACTGCTAATACATTGAGTTTGAAGTCCAGTAAGACCCCCCCATATCTTTTCAGATCATCTGCTGGTTATCAATGCCTCTCCCCTTCCCCTTGTATATTTGTGAAGTTGATTTTTTGTACCCAAGTGCAAAACTCTATGTTTATCATTCCTTAATTTTATTTTATTAGGTTCAGCCCAGTATTGTAGAATCTCAAGATCCTTTTGGATCCTGACGTCTCGTTTGGCACTTACCCTTTCCAGCTTTGTGTCATCTGCAAATTTGATGAGCATGCCATCTAAGCCTTTATCCAAGTTGTTGATTAAATATGTTAAACATAACAAGGCCAAGTATAAATCCCTGAGGTACTCCATCCTGCTACATTGACAATGAACCATTAACAACTACTCCTTTTTGGTCTAATCATCCAAAGAGTGCTAAATCCATCTAATGGTATTATTGTCTAGCCCACATTTCTCTCTCTTCTCTGCTAGTATGAGATACTTTATTAGAAACTTTGCTAAAATCTAGGTAAATTAGATCCACAGAATTCCCTCAACTACAAGTTGGGCAAGCTTGTAAACAAAAAAAAAAAAAAAAAGAAATGAGATTAATTTGACATCACCTGAAGTCATGCTGGCAATTTATAATCACTGCTTCCCTTTCTAGATATTAGTCAACCCTCTCTTTAATGATCTATTTAAAAATTTGTCCAATAACTAAAGTCAAGCTCATTCTAGTATTTGCAATCTCTTTTTTATCTTCCTCCTCCTTCTTCTGTGGTACTTCTCCCATTTTCCATGATCTTCCATATACCACCAAGTGATTCAGCAATTCCATGTGCCATTTTTTTTTTTAGTATATTAAGGTATGGATCATCCAGGCCAGATGACTTGAATTTATAAGGACAACTAGCTGCTCTCTTACTACCCAGAAGGGAAATAAAAAATGAGCAACTTTAACCACCATCCTGTGTACTGTGGGCAAAGCTCTTACTCTTTTTTTGAACCTCCCTTTGTTCCCACTTGAGCTAAAACAAAAACAAAAAACCAGTCTTCTTTTTTTGTCTTCAGCTTCCCTAAGTGGCCTGAGTTCATTCTCTGTGGTGACACTCTGGACACAATTTTGACAGTATTACTGTTGACTCTCATTCATCTTTTGTTCTCCACCTTTGCTGC
>NW_020954598.1:3003240-3003432 GCF_900497805.2 Vombatus ursinus | reverse complement strand
TGTGTGTGTGTGTGTGTGTGTGTGTGTGTGTGTGTATATGTATGGATGGATGTATATATTTAAGTTGGTAAACACACTTCTCCTTAGATCACACCATCTTGGAAGAACTGAAAACTTACAGCTCCCTAAAAGTATCTCTGAAAACAGCTGCACAAAACCCCTGAAGTTTGGGACAGTGCACACTCCACTTTA
>NW_020954598.1:2999396-3003073 GCF_900497805.2 Vombatus ursinus | reverse complement strand
AGAAATGAGAGTGATGCAAGAAAATCATGAAAAACGAGTCAACAGCTTGGTAAAGGAGACATGAAAAAAATACTGAAGAAAATAACACCTTAAAAAATAGACTAGGTCAAATGGTAAAAGAGTACAAAAAGCCAACGAGGAGAAGAATGCCTTAAAAAACAGAATTGGCCAAATGGAAAAGGAGGTACAAAAGCTCACCAAAGAAAATAATTCCTTAAAAATTAGAATTAAGCATAGAAATTAAGCATAATGACTTTATGAGAAATCAAGAAACAAGAAACCAAAATCAAAAGAATGAAAAACAGAAGACAATGTGAAATAATCTCATTGGAAAAACAACTGGGGGAGCCAAGATGGCAGAGTAAGAAGTAAGTTACTCTCACCTTCCCTTATTGACCTCTGAAAGCCCAGAAAATATCACCCCAGGAAAAATCCTGGAACAGCTGAACCAGCAGAAAGATGAGGTACAAGTCTTGTAGCCCAGGAAGCTGTGGGATTAACAGGAAAGGCCCCTGTCACTCTGGAGGAGGGAGAGCAGTACGGAACAGGAGGAGTACCAGCAAGCTAGTGGAAAGCCCCACCTCAGCATACCAGGGTGAGATCCTGAACCCCAGGGTGGTGGAGCAGGCAAGAACCAACACTAGGACCTCCAAGTTCCGCAATACAGGCAGGGAACTGGTGGACACTGGCTTGGAAAACCACCATGTACCATGGTGGTCTCTGGCAGCCAAGTCTCCTGGGGCCTCACCAAAACTCTGGAAAACACAATTCCAAGAGGTAAAGTTCCAGGCTAAGAGACATCCTCCAGCATTGAAACATCCCGGCAAGGTCTGGGTGAGCAGGAGCCAAAGAAGGGAGTGCAAGGCCTGGGTGAGCAGGCATCCTCTAGGGGCCAAACTCCTCAGCCCTACCCCTAGAGCTCCAGTGTTGCTGATTCCAGACCAAAACCGGGTAAGCTGCCAGAACCCTACAGCCTCCAACTGCTAGCAATTGAGGCTCTAGCACACAGTGACCAGGCCTAGGCTCCCAGCACAAGAACCTTGGGTCAGTGCCCCCTGCTATCCAGCAGGAGAGCTCAATTTTTTTAAAGATCAGGAAATAAGCAAACACCATGAACAAAAAGAAATGGACAATGACCATAGATTCTTATTATGGGGACAGGGAATATCAAGGCAGAAATTCAGAAAAGGACAACATTGTCAATATACCCACATCCAAAACCTCAAAAGGGAACATGAACTGGTCTGAAGCCCAAAAAGCTTTCTTGGAAGAGCTCAAGAAGGATTTTAAGAGTAAAATAAGAGAGGTAGAAGAAAAATTGGGAAAAGAAATGAAAGGTATGCAAGGGACAGTCAATAGCTTGGAAAAGGAAGGACAAAAATTAACCGCAGAAAACAAGTCCTTAAAAAATACAAATGGACAACTGGAAAAAAAAGTATACTGAAGAAAACAACTCCTTAAAAAGAATTGGCCAAATGGAAAAGGAGGCACAAAAAGTCACTGAGGAGAAGAACTACTTAAAAAGTAAAATGGGCCAAATGGAAAAGGAGGTACAAAATCTAATAGAAGAAAACAATTCGTTAAAATTAGAATTGGGCAAGTGGAAGCTAATGACCCTGTGAGAGAGTGAGAATCAGTCAAACAGAAACAAAAGAATGAAAAAATAGATAAAACTTAAAATACCTTATTGGTAAAACAACTGACCTGGAAAACAGATCCAGGAAAGACAATTTAAAAGCCATTGGTCTACCTGAAAACTATGATGAAAAGAAAAGCCTGGACAGCATCTTTCAGGAAATCATCAAGGAAAACTTCCCTGAGGTCCTAGAACCAGATGGTAAAATAGTCATCGAAAGAATCCACTGATTACCTCCTGAAAGAGATCCCAAATTGAAAATGCCAAGGAATATAGAAGCCAAATTCTAAAATTATCAGATCAATTATCAGAAAATATTACAAGCAGCCCAAAAGAAACAATTTAAATATCATAGAACCACAGTAAAGATTATGCAGGACCTTGCAGCTTCTACATTAAAAGATTGTAGGGCATGGAATACAATATTCCGTAAGGCAAAGGAGCTTGGATTACAACCAAGGATCAACAACCCAGCAAAATTGAGCATAATCTTTCAGGGGAGGAGATGGCTTTTCAATGAAATAGGGGACTTCCAAACCTTCCTAATGAAAAGACCAGAGCTCAACCAAAAATTTGATCTTCAAATGCAAGACTCAAGAGAGGCATAAAAAGGTAAACAGGACAGAAAAAACAACAACATTTATTAATAAGGGCAAACTTTACATCCCTGCAAGGGAAGATGACTCTAGTAACTCTTAAGAATGGTATTGTTATTACACCATTTTAAAGGGGTATACATAGACAGAGGGGATGGGTATAAGTTCACTTTGACGTAATAATAAAAAAAATCTAATTAAGTGGGTTAAATGGACCTAAGTAAGTGGATTAAGTGGATCTAATTAAGGGATTGTACTGGGGGAAAAAAGAAAGGAGGAGGCAAACAAGGGTAAATTACATTACCTGAAAAGGTACAAAAACTTATTATAGTAGAGGGAAGAAGTGAGGGAGATGAGCATTGTTTGAACCTTATTCCCATCAGATTTGGTTCAAAGAGGGAATAACATAATCAGTTAGGTATAGAAATCTAACTTACCCTATAGGAAGTAAGAGGGGAAAGGGAAAAGAAAAAGGAGGGGATGAATAGAAGGAAGGGAAGAAGTAGTAAGAGTAAAGGGGAAGAAAAGGGAGGGGGCTGATAGAAGAGAGGGACCAAGGGACTGGTGGTCAAAAGCAAAACACTAGTGAGGACAGAAAGGGAGAAAGGAGAAAGAAAAGCATAAACGGCTGGGGAAGGGGAATAGGATGGAGAGAAAGACATAGATAGTAATGTAACTGTGAATGTGAATAAGATGAAATCTCCCATAAAACAGAAATGGAGAGCAGAATGGATTAAAAACCATAATCCTACAATATGTTGTTTACAAGAGACACATTTGAAACAGAAGTATACACACAGGATAAAGGTAAACCGGCTGGAGGAGAATATATTATGCTTCAGTTGAAGTTAAAAAAAAAACCAGGGGTAGCAATCCTGATCTCAGACAAAGCAAAAGCAAAAATAGATCTTATTAAAAGAGATAAGGAAGGAAACTGCATCCTGCTAAAAGGCACCATAGACAATGAAGAAATAATCTTACTAAACATATATGCACCACGTGGTATAGCATCCTGATTCTTAGAGGAGAAGTTCAGGAAGTTACAGGAAGAAATAGACAGCAAAACTATACTAGTGGGGGACCTCAACCTCCCCCTCTCTAAACTAGATAAATCTACCACAAAATAAACAAGAAAGAAGTTAAGGAGGTTAATAGAAAAGTTAGATATGGTAGGCCTCTGGAAAAAAATTGAATGGGGATAGAAAGGAATATACTTTTTTCTCAGTGGCACATAGCAATTACACAAAAATTGGCCGTATGATAGGGCATAACAACCTCACAATCCAATGCAGAAAGGCAGAAATATTAAATGCATCCTTTCCAGATCATGATGCAATAAAAATTATATGTAATAAAGGGCCATGGAAAGATAGATTAAAAATTAATTGGAAACTAAATAATTTAATCCTAAAGAATGAATGGGTCAAACAACAAATCGCAGAAAC
>NW_020954598.1:2999020-2999338 GCF_900497805.2 Vombatus ursinus | reverse complement strand
AATAAATAATATCATCCAAGAGAATGACAATAATGAGACAACATACCAAAATTTATGGGATGCAGCGAAAGTAGTTCTTAGGGGAAGTTTTATCTCTCTCAATGCTTACATGAATAAAATAGAGAAAGAGAAGATCAATGAATTGGGCATGCAACTAAAAAAAAGACTAGAAAAAGAACAAATTAAAAATCCCCAATTAAATACCAAATTAGAAATACTGAAAACCAAAGGAGAGATTAATAAAATTGAAATTAAGAAAACTATTGAACTAAGAAATAAAATTAATGAAAAAAACGATAAAATAGATAAAACTTTGGT
>NW_020954598.1:2997462-2998961 GCF_900497805.2 Vombatus ursinus | reverse complement strand
TAATTTAATTTAAAAAAAATAAAGAAGAAAACCAAATTACCAGTGTCAAAAATGAAAAGAGTGAATCCATCACCAAGGAATAGGAAACTAAAATAATAATCAGGAACTATTTTGCCCAACTGTATGCCAATAAATTTGACAATCTTAGGGAAATGGATGAATATTTACAAAAATATCAATTGCACAGATTAACAGAAGAGGAAGTAAAATACTTAAATAGCCTCATCTCAGAAAAAGAAATTAAAGAAGCCATCAATGAACTCCCTAGAAAAAAATCTCTAGGGCTAGATGAATTTACAAGCGAATTCTATCAAACATTTAAAGAACAATTAATTCCAATACTATATAGACTATTTGGGAAAATAGGTGAAGAAGGAATCTTATCAAATTCTTTTTATGTTATAAATATGGTGCTACCTAAACCAGGAAGAGTCAAAACAGAGAAAAAAAATTATAGACCAATTTCCCTAATGACGGTAGATGCAAAAGTTTTAAATAAAATGTTAACAAAAAGATTACACCAAATTATCATGAGAATAATACACTATGAGCAGGTAGGATTTATACCAGGAATGCAGAGCTGGTTCAATATTAGGAAAAATATCAGCATAATTGATCACATAAACAACAAAACTAACAGAAACCACATGATAATCTCAATAGATGCAGAAAAAGCTTTTGACAAAATGCAACACCCAGTCCTATTAAAAACACTAGAAAACATAAGAATAAATGAAGTCTTCATTAAAATAATAAGTAGCATCTACCTAAAACCTTCAGCAAGGATTATATGTAATGGGGATAAGCTAGAAGCATTTCCATTAAAATCGAGGGTGAAACAAAGATGTCCATTACCACCGCTATTGTTCAATATGGTACTAGAAACATTAGCTTTAGCAATAAGAGAATAAAAAGCAACTGAAGGTATTAGAACAGGCAAAGAAGAAACAAAGCTATCATTCTTTGCAGATGATAATGATATACTTAGAGAATCCTAGAAGTAAAAAACTACTTGAAATCATAAACAAATTTAGCAAAGTTGCAGGATATAAAAGAAATCCACATAAATCATCAGCATTTCTATATGTTGCCTACAAAGCCCAACAGCAAGAGCTAGAAAGAGAAATTCCATTTAAAGTTACTGTAGACATTATACAATATTTAGAAGTCTATCAGCTGAAACAAACCCAGGAACTATTTGAACACAATTACAAAACACTTTTCACACTAATAAAGTCAGATCTAAATAATTGGAAAAACATCAGTTGCTCATGAGTAGGCCAAGCTATTATAATAAAAATGACAATTCTACCTAAGTTAACTTACTTATTCAGTGCCACACCAATCAAATTACCAAAAAATATTTTATAGAATTAGAAAAAATAATAAGATTTATTTGGAAGAACAAAAGGTCCAAAATATCAAGGGAACTAATGAAAAGAAATGCTAGGGAAGGTGGCCTAGCTCTTCCAGATCTTAAATTGTATTACAAAGCAGCC
>NW_020954598.1:2997198-2997376 GCF_900497805.2 Vombatus ursinus | reverse complement strand
TCATCAAAACTACTTGGCACTGGCTAAGAAATAGAGTGGTGGATCAGTGGAATAGGTTAGGGTTTGCAAGACTCAGTAGTCAATGACTATAGTAATCTACTGTTTGATAAACCCAAAGACCCCAGCTTCTGGGATAAGAACTCACTTTTTGATAAAAACTGTGGGAAAACTGGATAAT
>NW_020954598.1:2996890-2997000 GCF_900497805.2 Vombatus ursinus | reverse complement strand
AGAAAACTGGGAAAGAATTTTTACAACCAGTGTCTCTGATAAGGGCCTCCTTTCCAAAATATATAGAGAACCAAGTCAAATTTATAACAATACAAGTCATCCACTAATTG
>NW_020954598.1:2996316-2996734 GCF_900497805.2 Vombatus ursinus | reverse complement strand
AGCAATTTGGAACTATGCCCAAAGGGTTATAAAAATGTGCATACCTTTGACCCAGCAATAGCACTTCTAGAGCTGTATCCCAAAGAGATCTTAAAAATGGGGAAAGGACCCACACGTAATGGAATACTATTGTGCCATAAGAAATGATGAGCAGGAGGACTTCAGAAAAACCTGGAAAGACTTGTACGGACTAATGCTGAGTGAAGTGAGCAGAACTAGGACAACATTGTACACAGTAACAGCCATGTTGTGTGATGACTAACTTTGATAGACTTAACCCTTCTCAGCAATGCAAGGATCTAAGACATCTCCAAAGGTCTCATGATGGAAAATGCTACCCACATCTAAAGAAAGAACTATGGAGTTTGAATGCAGAAGCATACTATTTGCTATTTTTTTCTTCTGTTTTGTTTTGTTA
>NW_020954598.1:2995471-2995997 GCF_900497805.2 Vombatus ursinus | reverse complement strand
TTCAAGAAATTATCAAGGAAAACTGCACTGATAATCTAGAACCAGAGGGTAAAATAGAAATTGAAAGAATCCACCAATCGTTTTCTGAAAGAGATCCCAAAATGAAAACTCCCAGGAATATTATAGCCAAATTCCAGAGCTCCCAGATCAAGGAGAAAATATTGCAAGCAGTCAGAGAGAAACAAATCAAGTATCATGGAGCCACAGTCAGGATAACACAGGATTTAGCAGCTTCTATATCAGGCCTGTACAACCTGCAGCATTCGGGCTACTTACTGCTCACAGCCCTTAGCCCACTGTGCTGCAAGTAGCCCGCAGGTTCTAATTGGCCCATGGGCCACAGGTTGTACAGGTCAGTTGTACATTAAAGGATCAGAGGGCTTGGAATATGATATTATGGAGGGCAAAGGAGCTAGGATTACAGCCAAGAATCACCTACCCAGCAAAACTGAGTATAATCTTTCAGGGACAAAAAATGGATATTCAATAAAATAGAGGATTTTCAAACATTCTTGATGAAAAGATC
>NW_020954598.1:2953295-2995440 GCF_900497805.2 Vombatus ursinus | reverse complement strand
AGTGCCAAATAGAAAATTTGACTTTTAAATACAAGACTCAAAAGAAGCATGAAAAGGTAAACAGGAAAGGGGAATAATAAGAGACTTAATAAGGTTAATCTGTTTACATTCCTACATGGAAAGATGATATTTGTAACTCATAAGAACTTATTAATGTTATTTGGTTAGTTAGATGGAGTATAGACAGACAGAAGGCACAGGTGTGAGTTGAATATGAAGGGATGATATCTAAAAAAATGAAATTAAGGGGTGAGAGAAAAATGTACTGGGAGAAAGGGGAAGGGAGAAGTAGAATGGGGTAAATTATCTCACATAAAAAAGGAAAGAAAAAGCTTTTACAGTGGAGTGGAAGGGGGGGGTGAGGGAAAGTGAGTGAACCTTTCATCAGAAATGGCTCAAAGAGGGAATAACATACACACTAAGTTGAGTAAAGAAATCTATCTTACTGTACAGAAAAGTAGAAGGGGAAGGGATAAGAGAAGGGAGGAGGTGATAGAAGGGAGAGCATATTGGGGGAGGGGCTAGTCAGAAGCAAAACACTTTCGAGGAGGGACAGGGTGAAAAGAGAGAATAGAATAAATGGAGGGGGAATAGGATGGAAGGAAATACAGTTAGAAACAGTAATTGAAAAAACATTTGAAGCAAGTTTTTCTGATAAAGGTTTCATTTCTTAAACATATGGAGAACTGAGTGAAATTTATAAAAATAAATATTACCCAATTGATAAATAATCAAAAGATATGAAAAGTTTTCAGATGAAATAATCAAAGCTACCTATAGCCATATAAAAAATGCTCTAACTCACTATTGATTAGAGAAATGCAAATTAAAACAATTCTGAGGTACTACCTCGTACCTATCAGATTGGCTAATAGGACAGAAAAGGAAAATGATAGATGTTGGGGGAGATGTGCAGAAAATGAGACATTAATGCACCATAGGTGGAATTGTAAACTGATTCAACCATTCCGTAGAGCAATTTGAAACTATACCTAAAGGGCTATAAAACCCTTTGACCTAGCAATACCACTATTAGATCTATATCCTAAAAGAGATATTAAAAAAAAAGGAAAAGGACCTATATGTACAAACGTATTTATAACAGCTCTTTTCTGGTGGCAAAGAACTGGAAATTGAGGGGATGGCAAAGACTTGGGGAATGGCAGAACAATTGTGCTGTATGATTGTGGTGGAATGCTATTGTGCTATAAGAAATGATGAGCAGGATGCTCTCAGGAAAAACAGAAAAGACTAACATTGGCTGATGCAAAGTGAAATGTACTGTGTACAAAGTAACAGCATTATTGTAAGATGATCAGCCGTGAATGATTTAGCTGTTCTCAACAATACAATGATCTAAGACAACTCTGAAGGAGTTGTGATGAAAAATGCTACCCCATCCCCAGACAAAAAAACTGATGATGTCTGCATATAGATTGAAGCATTTTTTTTATTTTATTTTTCTTGAGGTTTTTTTTGGTCTATGTTTTCTTTCACTATGTGACTAATATGGAAATCCTTTCATGAGTACACATGTATAACCTATATCAAATTGCTTGCCTTCTCAATGATGGAGGTGAAGAGGGAGGAAGGGAGAAAATTTGAACTCAAAGTTTTAAAAACGAATGTTAAAAATTGTTTTTACATGTAACTGGAGAAAAATACATACTAAATAATTATATATGTGTGTGTGTACACACACATATACACACACACATAAGCGGAAGTCCTCCTGAGTAGAAGGGCTTAACATGTTGGAGTATAGGCAATGCTTATTTACATAAGTGGACTGGACTATGACATAATCATTTTTAGGTCTTGAGTTACTATTCCCATGGGTCCTGTGGGAACAGTATTGTCCCAAGTCTTGGGGTCATGATTACTCTATGGGGTACAGAACCAGAGTTCTGTGATGGGAAGAGGAGTATAGTACAAAGAACAGGGATTGTGAACATGTCAGAGTTGTGATGGGTGTTGACTCTCAGGTCCCTGGGAAAGAGGAGGAGTGAACACTTGGTGCGATACACTTTGCCAGAGGGTGAGATCATCCAGAGTGCAAAGGATTATTGTTATGCCAAGTTCAGGGCACAACCTGCTTATTGGGCCTCAGCTCTGGGAAACAGGGTATTTCCGAAATATTTTGAATGTATGTGTGTGTGTGTGTATGTATATGTATATGTTGGTTGGTGAACTCATTACACCATCCCATTGGTGTCTTCAGAAAAACCCCATTTCCCCTCCTCATTGGAATTATTTACCTTTGTTTGTTGAAAGATTCATTCTTGAATGTCTCTCATCTCTCCTGGCCTGATTTCCCCTGAATCAGCCTCATTTATGGGATCCCATGTATCCTTCCTAAAACATTTTCAATCTGCTCATCCAAAATCTGGGGTACATGTCAGACTATGTTGGGTTTCTTCTTCTCTTGGAGAGAGGGGTCCCTTATTTCCAGAATTTCCATCATTCCCACTCCAGCAATCTATTCTTCCCTGTTAGTGAAAAATCAGATCCAGAACGGAATTTACCCTTGTAGATTCTTTTCCTAGTAAATATCTGAGGTAGAATTTGAACTCAGGTCTTTCTGACTTAATTTTTTGAATTTTACCCACTCACCACCTTGTTGATAAGATCATTAAGAAAAATAGTTTAGAAAGAGAAGAGAAGGAAGTCCAGCATGGAAACTTGTGGGTATTTGTCTACACAGTAGGTGGGAACAGGGTGATGACTCAAGAAAAAAGACTAAGAAGAAATGGTCAGAAAGGTAGGAGGAAAATAGAGAAAGCTGAATAATGGAAGCCAAGGGAAGAAAGTACTCAGGAGGAAAGAGGGGCTGGTCAACTGTCAAAAGCTGCAGAGAGGTCAAGTAGAATGAAGAATGAGTAAAGACCATTTCAGTTAGCAGTTGAAATCCTTGGTAACCTTGGAAAGTGCAGTTTTAATTGATTTGTTGGAGTATTAAGGCAGATTGTAGTAGGTTGAGAAAAGAGTGGCCAGTAAGGAAATGGAGGCAATGAGTGTAGACAACTTCTAGGAGATTGGCTGTGAAATGAAGAAGAGATATAAGATTAACTTTGGCAGAAATGTCAAGGTCAAATGAAGGTGTATGTGTGTGTGTGTGTGTGTGTGTGTGTGTTTAAGATGGTGAATACCTAGGCAGGCAGGAATAAAGGAGTAGTAGATAAGGAGAGGTAGAAGATCAGAGAAAGAGAGGGAATGATTCCAAGTTCCCAGAGGAGATGGGAGGAGACACATTTGATCACAAGTGAAAAGTTTAAACGTGGAAAAGAGACCAGAATATGGAGGTTGAAGAAGGGCTGTGAGGTATATAGTCAAGACAAAAGGCAGTTGGCAATGAATGGTCTCTCTTTTCTCAGTGAAGCAGGAGTCAGGGTCTTTTGCCGAAAGGTGGACAGGGAGGTGGAAAGAAGTCAGGAAGTTTTAGAAGACAGAAGATTTAGAATTGCTGTTTACAGAGTCAATCATATGAAAAAATACTCCAAATCACGAATAATTAGATAAAAGTGAATTAAAACAATTCTAAGCTTTCACATCACACTCATCATATTGGCAAAAATCACACAAAAAGGAAAATGACAGTAGTTGGATCAACAGTAGAAAGATACGCACACTAACGCACTGTCGGTGGAGATAGGAATTGGTTCCGCCATTCTGGAAAGCAATTTGAAACTATATCCAAAAAAGTCACTAAATATGCCAATCCTTTGATCTAGCCATATCACTACTAGGCTTGTACCCCAAAGAGATTATATAAAGAGAATAAAGAATATGTTTTTAAAAATATTTGTAGCCATTCTTTTTTGTTGCGGCAAAAAATTAGAAACTAACAAGGAAGTCCATTGATTGTGGAATGACTAAACAATTTATGGTACAGGAATGTAATGGAATACTATTGTGCTATAATAAATGATACCTAGAAGCTCTTTCTGTTGTAGTAAAGAAATGGAAACAAGAGGGATGTCCATCAAACTGAAAAATGGCTTGAATAAATTGTGTGATAGGAGTATAATGGAATATTGTTGCACCATAAAAAAAGTGACAAAGGGGATAATTTTAGAGAAACTTTGGAAGACATTTGAATTGATGGCAATCAAAGTGAGTGAGCAGAATCAGGAGAACAATTTATACAATAATAACATAATAAAGAAAAACAACTAAATAAGATGGAAGAACTCTAATCAATGAAATGGCCAACTACAACTTGAGTACCAATGATGAAGCAAGCTATTCATCTTCTGACAGAGAGATTAACTAAAACACAAAAAAGATACATGCATTTTCTTTTTCTTTTTTTAATTCAATTTTATTTTCAGTTCTGAAATCTCTCCTTTACAGCTCCTCCTTCCCATCTATTAAGAAAGCAAGAAAAACAAAACCTGTTACAAATATGTATAGTTATAAAAAACAAATTCCTGTGTTAGCCATGTTCAATTTTTGTTTTTTTGCTTGTTGCTTAAGTCTGCACTTTCAGCACCTTTCTGTTTGAAGGTGGGTCTCAGATACATACATTTTCAGACATAATCAATGTGCATATTGGTTTTTTGTTCACATGTGTATTTGTTACAAAGCTCTTATTTTTCTTTTTAAATTGTTGAGTAGAATTGGAGAGGCAGGGGAGAGTGATTTCTTCAAAGAGAGAAAGAAAAGAGAATTATTGAAGCATTTAATAGAAAATATACAGAAGAGAAAAGAAGTTTGATAGAAAATACAGACTAGCAGAATAGTTTTAAAAGTAACAATGTTTTAAAAATGCCTTTAAAAAAGCAAACTACATGTAACAGATTCATATAGTTATCTTTTTTTTTTCTGTTCTACTGTGTATATGGGAATTTTTTTTGGTGTTTGTTAAGTACAGAATTTTTTTAAATTAAGGAAATTAAAATTTAAAATTACAAAGGTAATTCCCAGTAAAGATTAAATAGTTAAGAATATGAATAAAAAGTTACAAAAGAGGAAACACAAATTGTTAAAAATTAATTGAAAAATGTTTAACTTCACTAACAATCAGAGTTGCCAAATAAAACAAGACCAAAGTAAATCATCTGACAGCCTCCAAATTGGCAAAAATAACTAAAAGTGATGAAAGCGAAGTTGGCAAGATTGTGAAGTACACTCATCCGTTGCTGGTATAACTACAAACTAATAGAGGTTTCCCTGGAAAGTAATCTGACTCTACATAGTAAAAAAAAATTTTTTTTTAAATCATACTTTTTGACCCTATAATTCCACTGTTGGGAATAGTCCTTGAGAATATTATCAAAAAGAAAAAAGTTCAGAAATTTTAGTAACAAAATTATTTGTAATTCTAAAAAAACTGGAAGTAATCATAGAAACAATAAATTAAGTTGTTAGAGAATATTAATAGTGAGATAATATGCCAAAATTTATGGGATATAGCTCAATGTCAAATATTAGGGAAATGGTTAAATTTATAAAGGACCTATATGTAGCAGAATATTATAATGCAATTAAGATTAACAAGTTTGAGTAATAGAAAAAAATGTGAAAGAACTTTATGAAATAATGAAAAAGGAAAAAAAACAGAAAAAATGCTAACAGTAAACAAATGAAGGGGAAAATAAGTGGGAATAAATGGAAGAAGGAAGGAAACAAGCTTTTATTCCACACTTAACTACTATGGCTCTGTGCGAGATGCTTTGAGCTTCACAACAACCCTGGGAGAGAGGTGTTAATATTATCCCCATTTTATGGTTGAGGAAACTGAGGCAGACAGGTTAAATATCTTACCCAGGGGTTACATGGCTAGGCTACTATATTTGAACTCAGGCCTTCCTGAGTTTAGGCCCAGTACTCTGTGCGCTATGGCGCCACCTACCTCCCTCTAAGCAATACCTGATGGAGAATCAGAGAAAAGTGACTAAATTGTTAGAACATTTTATGTAAAATTTTTTTATCTAAGTGAAACTAATTGCAAAGGACACTTAATTTGGTAATATCGATGTTTAATATTTCATTTATAATCTCATAATCAGATGCTTTATAAGCACAAAGCATAAGAAAGATTTTAAAAAGGTAATTATGAATCAACAGATATTGGAAAAAATTAAATCAAATATACTTATGGTGATTATTGAGTACACTTATTTTCAGCATTATGTGGCGTATCTAAAAATATTCATGTACTGTAGCATAAAGAACTAATAAATGCAGAAAGTTTTTAAAAATTAAATATTCTTTTCAGGCCAAAATAGAGCAAAAAAATGTAATCAGAAAAATATGAGCAAATGATGCAGACTTAAATGGAGACTAAATAACAAATCTTAGAAGCAATAGATAACTTATTACAGAATAATAATAGACAACATACCAAAATTTATGAGATGTGGCTAAAGCAGTTTAAAAGGAAGTTCACTAGGAACAGTTTTTATAATCAGACAACCAAAAAGTTTAATGATTTGATAACGCCCAAACAAAAAAGTAAACATTTTGAAAATCAACTGAGAGAGAGAGAGAAGAGAGATGAGATAAGAAAGAGAGAAGGGGGGAGCCATGAGGCGGGAGGACAAAGTGGGTCAAAGAAGATGGGGAGAGGGAGAAGGAAAGCAAATTTCTAAAGTCAAAAATGAGAACACTCCCAATGAATTTTTAAAATAAGGAAAATATCAGGATAACAGAAACTATTATATCTAGTTATATGTCCAACATATCAAACATTTAAATGAAATGGGTGAATATTTACAAACATTAAAAATTCCAAGATTTAAAAGACAGGAAATAAAGAATCTTAAAAAAAAAAACCTCAGAAAGCAAAATTGCATAAGACATATAAATGAAAGCCTAAAGGAAAAAACCTCCAGATCCACATGGATTTACAAGTTGATTCTTTCAGACACTTAAAGAACAAAATAATTCCTTTACTATATTCCTTCTCAAAAATAGAGAAGGAAAGAACTCCTTTCCCAACTCCTTCTCTGAAACAAATATGGCCCTTATACATAAACTAGTGATGAATAAAGCAGAGAAAGGAAATTAGAAACAAATATTGATGCAGAATTTTGAATAAAAGATTAACAAAGGTGCTATAGCGATATATCCAAAAATTCTTTATTATGACTAAGTTAGAGTTAAACTAGGAATGTAAGGATGGTTCAACATTACGACAATTATTAACTGATCATGTTAATAATAAGAAAAAAAATCATATGAGCTTTTCAACAGATGCAGAATAAGCCTTCAACAAAACACATCTCTCATTTGTTTTTTTATAAACAGTAAAGGTCATACATAGGAATAAGAAGACCTTTCCTTAAAATGAGCTAAATCATTTACCTAAAGCCAGTTTTTGTGATCAAGAAACTATGAAGCCTTCCCAGAAAGACTGGGATGAAATAAGGATGTCCACTGTCTCCACTATTTATTTTTTTACATAGTACTAGAAATGTAAGATGTAGAAATAAAAAAGGGTATTATCATAGAGAAAAGATAGTAAAATTATAGTGATATGATTATTCAGAAAGCCCTAGAGAATAAACAACAATTAATCAAAATATTTGGTTAGGAAGTTAGCAGGATACAAAATATACAAAAATTATCAACATTTCTCCAAGTGATTAGTGAAGATCAGGAGAAAGAGAAATTAACTTAAAATGAAACCATGGATTTTTGGAAAGTTAACCTACAAGACACACCCACAATTTATATAATACAACTAATTTTTTCACAGAAATAAAGGAAGACTTTCATAATTGGAAATATATTCAGTGTTCATGGCTGAGCCACACATATTTAATAAAAATAATAATACTACCCAAATTATTATACAGATTTAGTGCTATGCCAATTAAATTACCAAGCAGACACTTTATAAAAGCATGCATTTATAAAAGATAAACCAATAACAAAGTTCATATGGAGGAAAATAAGAATATAAAAGTAATAATAAAGATGACGAGGACTTGACATTACCAGATCTTGAAATATATTACAAAACTTCCTACCAAGATGGTTTCCTGGATGGGAGGAGGTGGCCCAATTCTCACATACCTAGTCCAGCCGAAGAAATCTACAGGGACAATATCTATGTATACTCCTATTAGAGAAGAAGTTAAGGGGCTGGAGGATTGCCCCTCTACTCTCCACTAAGAATTCAAAGTTCTTTGAAAGTGTTTAAGTGCTTCAAGGAGAAAACAAAAAAGAAAAAAAAAATCCAAGAAGTCAAAAGAGAATCCTAACCTACACCAGAGTTTTCAGGGAAAGATGATAGAGGAGGGGGAGGAAGACCACGGAACACTTGGCTCTAAGTAACACAGAAACAGCTATACCTATAGAGTTCTATAGATTCTATTGGGGTGGGGGGGTTAAATCTTTGGAAAAGGAAGCAATTTCTTGTTTTCTGATAATAATGGAGATGCACAGGTCTTATCAGAGCAAAGCCATCCACTTTGGGAGTAATCATTTACTCCTAATGATTCATGTGGAGATAAATCATAATGTCAAAAGGAACCTAATGAAGGTAGTATTGCTGAAGGCATAATGTATACAATAATGGATTTGGGATTAGAAGGACTTGGGATTCAAATCCTGTCTCCGACACTTGCTAATTATATGACCACAGACAAATGAGTCTCAGTTACCTCACTGGTAAAATTGATTGTACTGTCTCCTTCATAGCATTTGTTTGAGGCTTAAATAAGATATATGAAAGATGTTTTGCAAAGCTTAAACCGCTGGACTTCTGGCCAACATGTCAGTCTGAATGAAGACAGTTGCTCAGCTCTCACATACCTGTTCCAGGAAAAACTTCAAATTCAAACCAGATCAAATAATGATCAAGAGTTACAAATGAGGGGGGCAGCTAGCTGGCCCAGTGGATAGAGCACTGGCCCTGGAGTCAGGAGGACCTGAGTTCAAACCCGACCTCAGACACGACACTCACTAGCTGTGTGACTGAGAAACTACAGCAAGTGACTTTTTCATTCGTGCACAACTACACAAAAAGCTAGCCAGAAGCTCATCAGCCATAAGAAGGGGGACCATCAGCAAAGCCAGCTCCACGCACCAAATAAGATGGTAGCCTCTCAGCCAGACCATGGTGGACCAGAGATATGGGTAGCCTCCAAGGCTCTCTTTTGAAAGGCAACAAAGGTGGAGAACCCCCCAAGAAAGCCCCAGGGTAATAAAAAAAAAGCCCCTAGGTTTAACTCACAGATGGTCTTGAAGATCCAGCACTCTGAACCTCAAAGATCCAGGGGAGTCAAATCCACCCAGGTGGAAGTCAGTCTAGCGAACCCAGATGACACAGCATGATTGCTCCAACCAAAACCACAACAGGGGGTGGAGGCTGGCCCTGGAACAAAGCCCCAATTCAGGAACTAAAGCTGAAGGGATGAATAAATCAAGGAAACCACTGATCAGTATAAAAAAATTATTGTTGATAGATGCCTAAAAGTCCATCCTAGAAGAAGAAAGTAACTCCATTAATAATTACAAGCAGACACTCAAAGGAAACAATCGATTTTGTGTTTTCTTACTAACAAGCATTTATTCCCTCTGCCTCTCACATCCTCTCCCCCAATTAGACAAAAAACATTTTTAAAAAAACCCTCATAACAAATATACATACTCAAGCAAAGCAAATTCCCTCGTTGGTCATGCTCAAAAATGTGTCTCATTCTAATTTGAGTCATCTAGTCTCTGTGGGGAAATGGCAGCATGCCACTGGCCTCTGGAATTGTGACTTGTTGCATTGGTCAGAGTTCTAAAGTCTTTCTAAGTTGTTTTTCTTTATAATGTTGTCATTGCATAAATTGTTCTCTTCATTCTGCTCATGTCACTCTGCTTCATTTCATACAGGTCTTCCCAATTTTCTCAGAAACTGTCCATGGTACAATATCCCATTACATTCTTTGTATAGTAATTCCCCAGGGGACATCTCAAACTCGATGTGATTCTCCCAACCTTTTCCACTCTTTTTACTGTCCAGGGCACTACCATCCTTCCAAGCACCCAGGCTCACAACCCCTGTGCCACCCTTGACTCCTGTCTCACATTCAATCCATGTACCCAATCTGTGGCCAAGTTCACTTTAGCAGCATCTCTTTTCTTCACTCACACAGCGGTCACTCCGGTAGAGGCCCTCATCACCTCACACCTGGACTATTAAAATAGCCTTCCAGTTGGTCTCCCTGCTTCAGGTCTCTCTCCATTCCAGTCAATCTTCCACTCAGCTGCCAAAGTGATTTCCCTAATGCACAGGTCTGACCGTGTCACCTCCATATTTAATAAACTCCAGTGGCCCCTATTACCCCCAGGATCAAATATAAACTCTGTTCTTCATTTAAAGCCCTTCACAACTTGATCCCTTCTTAACCTTTCTTATCTTATATTTTACCTCCCTTCAGGTATTCAGTGATCCAGTTCACAGGAGTTGTTCCCACATGACCCTCCAATTCCTGACTTGATTCCTGTTCACTGGCTGTCCCTCATGTTTCCTGGCTTCCTGCAACTCTCAGCTCAAATCCCACGTTCTCCAGTAAGCCTTTCCCAGTTGCCCCAACTGCTAGTGCCTTTCCTCTGAGGCTGCCTTCCATTTTCACTGTACAAATCTTATGTATTCATAGTTATTTGCATGTCATCTTCCCCATTAGAATGTGAGCTCATTTATAAAGCACTTTCAGGTTTGCAAACACCTTACAATTGTTATCTCATTTGATCTGCACAACAACTATGAGAGATAAGCGCTATTGTTACCCGTGTTTTACAGATGAGGAGACTGACCAGACAGTCCTTAAATGCCTTACCCAGAATCACACAGCTAGTAGATGCTTCAGGTCATCCTGATTCCAAGTCTATTACTCTCTATTATACCACCTATCTACCTCAAGGGAACATGTTTTCTTTGTATTTTCCCAGCACTAAGTATAGTTTGTTCTTTGTCATTATGGAATGCTCACTTTTTTTTCTGTTTGCATGGTTATTTCCATTTACTTTGTTGTAGTCATTGTGTATGCTGTTTTCTTGGCTTTGTTTACTTCAATCTGCATCAGTTCATGTAGATCTTTCCATGAATGTTATTCATCACGTTCATCATTTCTTACGGCACAGGATATTTCATTATTTTTATTCCTTATCTTATTGGAAATTCTAGCATTTCTCCATTACAGATAATGTGAACTGCTGATTTTAGATAGATACTATTTATCATGTTAAAGAAAGATTCATTTATTCCTATACTTAGTGGGTTTTTTTTAACATAAAGAGGTATTGTATTTTGTCAAAAGCTTTTTTTTAATCTGATAGAATAATTTTTTTTACTATTTTTATTAATAATATGGACTATTATGTTTATAGTTTACTAAAGTTAACCTGCCCTATATTCCCAATATAAAACAAATCTGGTCATAATATAGAATCTTTTTGATATGTTGATGTGGCCTCCTAATATTTTATTTAAAAATTTTGCATCAGTATTCATTAGGGATAATAGTAGATAGTTTTCTTTTTCTGCTTTGTGTTTCTCCAGTTTGAGAATCAATGCTGTATTTGCTTCATAGAAGGAATTTGCTAGAAACCCTTTTTGTACTTTTCCAAACAATTTATGTGATATTGGAATTAATTGTTTAATCAATATTTGATAGAATTCACTTGTAAGTCCATCTGGTACTGGAGGACAAGGTTAAATTTTCTTTGAAAGATCAGTTTCTTTTTCTGATATTAGGTTATTTAAATTTTCTATTTCATATGCTGTCAATGTAGGTATTTTGTATTTTTGTAAATATTCATTCACTTTGTTATAAGACGGGCAAAAGTTTCTAATGATTTCCTTTATTTCTTCATTTATTGTGAATTATTTTTTCATTTTTGATATTAGATTTTCCTTTTAAAATTTTAACTAATTATTTATTATTTTTAAAAGCACTTCCTAATTTTGTTTATCAAAGCAATGATTTTTTTGTTTTGTTTTTTATCTTCTTCCATTTTCAGAATTTCTATTTTTCTATTTAGTGGGGGGGTGATTTTGTTATTGTTGTTAGATTCACAATTTCTTGATCTGTTCTTTATCTTTTGTTGATAAAAGCGTTTAGAGATTCATATTTTCCCCTGAGGACTGCTTTGGTTACATCCTAAAAATTTTGGTATGCTGTTACATTGTTTTCATTTTCTTTGATGAAATTATTGTTTCTATGATTTGCTCTTTGAATCACCACATTTTTAGGATCAGATTATTTAATGTTCCCAAGTTTTACTCCTTTATTCAAATGCCCCCCTTCTTTTGGTTTAAATATTAAAACTTCACTATGTCTGATTATATTTGATGATAACAGCTGATGGGGGGGAAATCTCATCTTCCGTCCTTTATAATAACAAAAATATATTTATTCTGCAATACTTTGATGGGTCTTCGATCTCACTGATATGGGTACTCCTTCCAGTGGCACAGATTGCAACCTAATGATGTTTTGCATTCTTTGTGAGTCTCGTCCATGCTTTCCCATAAATCCTTCCTAAGAGAGCTACCTGAATATACTAGAAGCCTTCCTCTATCCTCAGTTAATCAACAAGCACTTACGTAAACCTCAATTATTCAACAAGCACTTTACTATGTAACACACATTGTGCTAGGTACTACATTTCATAGATACCAGTGTGACATTCACATTGTCAGTCTGTTGTCCCTCCCTCCTGTCACATGAATCACTTCCCTCCTTTTCTGATCACACATTGACTGGATGATAACTTTTATGCTACTTCTTGCATACAAATTATCATAAACAATATGCTACAACTTACACTCAGTATACATCTCTTTGGGTCATCCACTGTTTTTGATTTTCAGAGAATGTGGTATACAAAAAAGATCTGAAGCCATGTAGCATCACCAGAAGAATGGTACTCTTTTTAAAAATAAATTTTTGTGTTGAGATAAAGTTTGCGGCCATTGGAAGATTTCAAAATGGAGTATAGCCCATTGTCTTCTTCCGTTTCCGTTGTATCCCTCTTCAGTGACCGTCCAAGGTATATATGCCAATGAATTAATTCAATGGGCTGTCCATCCAACTGAATGCCACATTTTAAATTAGGGGTTGGCACACTGTGATACATGAACCAAAACCAACCTGCTGCTTGTTTTTGTACCACCCAGAAGCTAAGAATGGTTTTTTTTTTACATTTTTAAATGTTTAAAAAAATTAAAAGAATGTATCATGACACATGAAAACATATTAAATTCAAATTTTAGTGTTCATAAATAAAGTTTTATTGGAACACAACTACACTTGTTCATTGATCTATTCTGTGACTTCTTTCATGCTATAATGACAGAGGTGAGTACTTACATCTGAAACAGTGAATGGTACCCTCCTCCGTACACACTGTGGTTTAGTGTGCTACAAAATGGTGGTGATGCCATATAACTCAACAATGTTTAGAGTGCTACACATGTTCCCATACTGTGATGTTTTATTTTATTTTTTGTTACCAGTTCATCAAAAGAAAAAGAGGGGAAAAAAAAGTTTTATTATGATTTTCTGAGCTCGGGACCAAAACTGAAATTTTTCTGAAGAAGAAGAACCACCCTAAACCACTATTATTGAACAATGAATGGCTTTGGAAATTAGTTTTTGTTGATTTGATAATGTTTCTTGATGAACAGTACTTTTATGCAAAATCTATACTGAGGCAAAGTCAATTCAACAACTAATGTTACTTCAATCATGAGTGATATCCTACTCCCTTATACACTTCCTGTGCTGTCACAAATTAAAACAAGACAAATTTTTAAAACTGGATTTGCAGCAGAGATATTTTCTGACCTCGAACTATAGTTCCAATAGCATTTTTCATACCTTGAAATGTCCATATTTCCAAATCCATTTAACTGTGTAATTGAGGAGCACCCACCTAATCTTCAATTAGAAGTGACTAATATACAACATGTAATAACATGCTAAAAGGCAAATATTGAAAAGAATCTAACTGAATTCTATAAATGTTATTAAGTGATGAATATACTCAATTAAAATCACATGCTCATGTACTGCTATCAGTATTTGGCAGCTCTTATCTCTGTGAAAAGACATTTTCAAAGAATAAATACATAAAATTTCATCATAGATCAGTATTAACAGATGAACATTTGCAATTGATTTTGATAAGGAACACTAACTTTGAATCCCTATTAAGTGAATCCCCTAAAAAGAATTCCATTCTTCTCATTAGTAGACCTGTATTACAAAAAACTGAACTCTATTATTATTATATTTTGAATTTCATCAATAATATTTTGTGGAAATTTGTTTTCTCTCCTTTTATAAATAGATACATAATATCCTAGATTTTATCTCTTGGACCAAAAGCCTAAAGTATTTACTATTTGACCCTTTATAGAATGGATCCCTGCACTAGATAATAGGCATTCTTCATCCTTTTAGGTTTTCTGTGTAGACACTTAGGTTAATCTCATTTGAACAGTTATAGATGTGGTATTCTGGGGCCTGACACAATCAGCAAAATATTGCTTTGCATCATTCCAAAGAACTGAAAATCTTGTAGGTGCCCACTGGTGAAAAGATGAGCAAATACTGGCATATAAATGGAATGCAATGTTGTTAGGTGCTAAGAAATGACAAATATGAAAAATGTTTTTTAATGTGGAAAGATTAAATTGATGCAGAGTAAAGAAGGCAGAACCAGAAGAACATATACACAATGACTAGAATAACCTAATGAACCAGTCTTTGTCCCTACCTCCCCCTCTACTAAAAGAAAGGAGGAATTTTCCTCTATTCCAGGACCAAGGGTGTAGAATATCACATATGCTGTCAAGAACAAAAAATCAGGAATTACTGATATCCACTGATGATCTAAAAACTTTGTTAATCAACAACTTGCCTCCTCCTCCATCCAACAATTACAAAAATATAGGTAGTCAACCCTGACTTATTTGAATGTCAACCAGCCATTGTCCTTTCTCTCCAACAGAAGTTCTGAGGACTGAAAAATTTCTCAGGGCCCTTAATCAGGTCTTCCAGGGGAGGCTTGTGGTGGGTGAAAGATGAAATGACTGAGGAAACAAAGGTTGGAGCTTCCAAACATTTTGACTTAGTAAGCAATGCATGCCAATTGCCCAACAAATCTAGACCAGTAGCTTCTCTCAGCTTTGGCACTGGACCCTGAACACAGGGGGAGACAGATTTTTATACACTAAAGACAATCAAATAAGACCAACAAATTAAAAAGAAACAATTAACCAGGATATATTAAGTAATCAGATTTCTAATTGGAGCAAAGATTAGGGACTTTTAAGTTGGGAAGAGGAGAGCAAATAGGTGCAATTCCCTGAAATCAGAAAAAGAGGTGTCTCACTCTCCCCAAGTATCTGTAAACAATCAAAGGATTATAGAAACAGTAACTGATCAGTATGGAGCCAGTTTTCAGATAAGATATATTGCTTGCTTGAGATGTACAATTGTGAATAAACTTCTTGCATCAATCTTTGGATCTGACTGAGTTTCTGGTCCGCATAAATGTGGTCCTTCATTAAGGGTCTCTAAGCAGCAGGTAGAGGTGGTCCATTTTCCCAGCCACTCAGGAGTAGGTTCAATAAGGTTTTCTCCCAGCTTCCACAATTGAATAAAGTTTTCTCACCAGATGGAAGTTGGACTAAGCTCATAACTGAAAAGAAAGGGAACTGAGTTAGCTCCAGAATTAAATCACTAGATGGAGTCAGTGGGGTACACTGAATTCTCACCATTAACCACTTGCTGTCCTAATCCCCTCAGTTCCCTTAGACTAGATGACTGCTAGTTGTCAGAAATGTTTTAAAGGGCATTCCTCCTCAAGGATTTGTTAGACTAGATGGTTCCTTCCAACTTTTAGTGAGGAACAATGGAAAGAATGCTGGATTTGAAGACAGAGGAACTGAGTTTAAATTCTAAGTCTGATACTACCTATGTGACCTTGGACAAGTCACTTAATCTCTTTGGGCTTGTTTCCTCATCTGTAAAATGAAGAGGTTAAATCTGAATGACCTTTCCAATTCTAAACCTATGATCTCATTCGTTCTGTGATGTGTGTCCTCAAAGCAGGAAAGGCAAATGGTCCTACCTAACCTGAAAACGGAATCAGATTTAGAACTGACTGTAGTGTCTCCCTCCCCCTCCCCTCCCTTTCCTCCCTATTAACCTCCAGAGTGTCTGACCCACCTTGAACATGGCCAAGGCTTGACTTGCCCTTCAAGAGAAGGGATGGTGCTATAAGCTTCCCTGACTTCGTGTGAAGACCAGAGAGGCTATTAATGTGGGGCTACAAATCTTGAGCTATTTTTCTTCAAAGGTCTGTTTTGCGTGACTGTCAGTGGATTCTATGACTTTTATGGCCTTCGGCCTTCTTCTCAAGTAGGGGATAACCAGGAGGTGGGGAGCCTCTTTTGACTACTAATGAGTTGTTAAATGGTACCAAATTGAATGAAGAGAGAAACTTTTCCAGAAGGAGAGGTTGTAAAGAGGTGAAAGGCGCTTTGAGCCTGAAGCTTAAAGTGAAAGAATCAAATAATCAGAGAAAATCAAAGCTGTAAGGAATTTTAACCATCATTTTGTAGATGGGGAAACTAAAGCCCAGGGAGATTAAATAATTTACCCAAGGTTATACAGCACAAAAGTAAGAGATGTGGAATTTAAACCTAGGTCCTCTTATTCTAAAAACAAGGTTCTTTTCTTTGCTTAGGTAGTTGGGGTTAAGTGACTTGCCTAGGGTCACACAGCTAGTACGTGTCAAGTGTATGAATCTGAACTCAGGTCCTCCCGACTTCAGGGCCGGTGCTCTATTCACTGTCACCTAGCTACCCTTTACAAGGTTCTTTTCACCATACTACGTTGCTCTTACGCTCACAAAAAAAATGGAAAAGGCTTTTGAATCTACCCTGCCTCTGTGCTTTAAGACAATCCTTCCTTGAGAGTAAGGAATATAATTTTTCATTCTTCCTCCAGTCTTGGATGCCTATCCCTTTGCCCGGTGTTAAAAGGATCACAAGATTTAGACTGTGATCTACCCCCTTATTTTACAGGTTAGGAAACTGAGGCTTGGAGTCTCTTACCCAAGGTTTCACATCTAAGTAGCAGAATTGGATGTGAGCTCAGATGCTCTGATGTCAAATTCATTGCTTTTTCTCATTATTGCACACCACTTTTTTGTGTATCTTTGTTTATCTGTACTCGTGTCAGGTTTCTGAATATGGAAAATGTCTAGGGTAGAATTATAGGGTCTAACTTTCTGGCATGGATGGACAACAGCCAGTGGTATGCCTAACCCTATTTAAAAAACAACCTTAGAAAAGGATTTGAGGCTAAGGTGAGTGGTATTGTAGGGCTTCTTAGCTGTGCTTTTAATCGTTGCTAATTAACCCGTTGCCTAGAGCTCTGGCTTATTGAGCCTAGAAGAAAATGATGGATAACAGAGTTTAGCTCTGTATAAACTTGACAACTCATCCACCAGCCCTTTTGCCTTTTCACTCAGAGCAAGACCAGCCATGTGTCCAGAAAGGCTTGAAGGACACTTGTTAGATCCCATCTGGGCCAAAGGGCCTTCCTTCTCCTCCTTTCTCTTAATTGCTGCAAATTCCCAGCATTTGAGACATTCCTCTGAATGGTGGGCTCCTGTTAAAATGTGTAAATGTTAACTGCCATTGCACAGCTCTAATCTTCTCCTATCTTCACATTAACAGGGACTAGTTTATAAATTTGTTAGTTGTTCTCCCTAGGAGAGCCTCTTAGAGGGCAAGAAAGGACAGACAGGGAGATGACATTGGGATCAGGGGAAGGTTGAAACATGTTTGTGACAGAGAATAGGCCTGATGAGGCAGTGTAGTAGGGAGTATGAGCAGCATAAAGTTGTCAGGCTAGGAAGACAAGGTCCAGTTAGTGGGGAAGAGAACTAGACCCTTTTAGCAGAAAACATTTTGCCCTACTGATCTTCTCAGGCCTAGGAGAAAGCCCTCTGAATTGCACAGACTCTGACATATTAGGATCATAGATGTAGAACTGAAAGAGACCAGAGAGGCCATCAACTTCAACCCTCTCATTTTACACAAGAGAAAACTGAGGCCCAAGGAGGCTAAGGAACTTGTCTTGCTTAAGGTTGAATAGGTAGTCAGTGTTAGAGACAGGATTCAAACTGAGGTCCTGTGATTCTAGCTTGTGGCACATGGCTTCCTGGAAAGACCACAAAGCACAATTAAAGGGATGTGTAATAAGAACCAAAATAGAAACTTTCTTTGGCTTTCCCACTTCTCCGCATAAGCACATACACTTACCACCATACATGTTAACTATGGGCAAGTCATTTTCTTTCTGGGCTTCAACATCCTCCTTTACAAAATAAGGGGCCTGGACTAGGGAAGTACTGTACCTAGTTGTGTACCTACCTTACTGAGTTGCTGCAATGATCAAGTGAGCTAATTCATAAAGCACTTTGCAAAATTTAAAACACCATATAAAGACTACTTATTATGCTTATTATATACACACACATTTCAGGTTGTGACTTATACAGCCATGACCCAGTGTAGGGCCCCTTGCAATTTTATGATGCCTTTAGAGTCATCAGAAAAGCAGCCAGGGTTGTTGAATGAAGACAGGAAAGGGGGAGGAAATAAGCATTTATATAGAGTCAACTGACAGGCACTGTGCTTTCCAAATAGCATCTCATTTGATCCTCACAACAACCATGAAAGGTAGATTTGGTTATTATCCCCATTTTACAGTTGAGGAAACTGAGGTAATCAGAAGTTAAGTGACTTGCCCAAGGTCACACAAATAGTATTTGTCTGAGACTGGATTTGAATTCATGCTTTCCTGACTTCAGGCCCAGTGCTCTCTGCATTGTCTAAAGAATTAGCCTTGGGATTAGGAAGGCCTAGATTAAAATCTTGCCTATAATATACTGGCTGTGAGACTCTGGAGCACTTAACTGCTCAATCAACAAGTGTCAATCAATCAGTACCTATTCATTGGCCTCTATGTGCCAGGGATAATGCTAAGGATACAAATGTAATGAAACAATTCCTACTCACTAGGAGTTTATATTCCAATGGAGGAGACAAGTGCATAGAAAACTATATACCTTATAAATATAAGGTGAATCAATATAAATATATACAAAGTAGTTTGGGAGGCTACTAGTGGTTGGGGGAATCTGGAATGGCTTCATGCATTATTGCTTGAGCTGACTCTTTTGTGTTTTTAAAAACTAGTATTTATTTTTTCAATTAAAAAAATCTATTTTCTCTCCCTTCCACCTTCCCCATCCCATTGGAAAAGAAAAAAAAACCCTTGTAACAAATACACAGTCAAGAAAAAACAAATTTCCACATTGGGCATGGCCAAAATCCACGTCTCATTCCTTCCCCATGGTGGTGGGTACCACGCTTCAAGATCCATTACTTGGAGTCAAAGGAGGTCATTGAATTGTCAGCATTCTTAAGTCTTTCAAAGTTGTCTTTACAATGTTGTTATTGTAGAAATTGTTCCTGGTTCTGCTCACTTCATTTTCTATCAGTACCTGAGCTGAATCTTAATGGAAGAAAGGGAGGACCTCTCTTATGAGGCAGAGATAAATAGAGAGGACATTCCAGACATGTGCTATGGCCAGTGTAAAGACAGGGTGATAAGAGATGTGTGTGGGGTGAGAAACTTGTTTGGTCTGATCATAGGCAGCTAGGTGGCGCCATCGTGCACAAAGCACTTGACCTGGAGTCGGGAAGACCTGAGTTCAAATAAGGCCTCAAGACACTTACTAGCTACGGGGCCCTGGGCAAGTCACTTCACCTCTATTTGTCTCAGTTCCCTAGTTTGTAAAATGGGGATAATAACAGTACTTACTTCCCTGTTAAGTATGGCGAGGATGAAATAAGATCATTGTGAAGTGGTTAGCACAGTGGACTTAGTACATAGTAAGTGCTATGTAAATGTTAACTATTATTATTACTAAGTACAAAAAAGGGGAATAACGACCATTGAGATCAGAAATAATGTTGAGGTTCGGTTGTGTTAAATGCTAAAGAGAGCTGATATTTTATCCTAGAGGCAATAGAGAGCCACTGGAGTTGCTTGAATAGGAGAGGTCACATGATCAGATATACGTTTAAGGAAAATCCTTTTCCAGCACTGGGTAAGATAGAATGGAGAGAGGAGAGAGACCTGAGGCAGTGAAGCCAATTAGGAAGCTATTGCAATAATGTAGGCATGAAGTAATGAGTGCCTGAACTAAGGTGGTAGCTGTGTGAGTGGAGATAACGTATCCCATGGGACAAATGTTGTAAAGGTAGAAAAGGCTAGATTTAGCCAACGACTGGATGTGTGGTGTAAAGGAGAGTGAGGACTCTGGCATAATGCCAAAGTTACAAACCTGGCAGCCTAGTGATACCTTAAGATGAAACGGTAAAGTTTTGGGGGAAAGGTGAATTTAGTCTTGGACATTGAATTTAAGATGTCTTGAGTTTGAAATGTTCAGTAGGCAATTGATTCTGGACCAAAGCTCAGGGTAGATACTGAGACTAAACGTCTAGATTTGAGAATCACCTGCTTAGAGACGACAGTTAAGCCCATGGAAGCCGGTAAGGTTACCCATCCAGAGAGTGTGGAGTGTGTATCATGAGCCCCTTCGGCAACTTGGACCTTTTCTCAGAATATTTTCAAATGCAGAAAATAAAATACTAAGTATTTCAAAGGAAATCAATTATACTAAATTACAGTTGTCCAATTATTATTTTTAAAAGTTCACAACTCCAGATTAAGATCCTCCGACAAGGGGGAGCAGTCAGACAGGAAGTCATCGGGGAGAGAAACCCTGGGAGAATGAGGAGGCAAGGGTGGTCTGGTAAATATTTAACAACTGGGTTTCTGGGGTGGAGGGGTGGGATGTACCCAGGACCCACTTTTAAGTTAAAGCTGCCTTACTAAGATTTTCTCCATCACTTTTTAAAGTCTAGACAATCAACAACGATAAATCAAGTTCTGACCTGTAGCTGCTGGATTTCCCAGGTGTAAATGTTCACACTGAAAATTTAACAATCAATTCAAATCCAGCCTCAAGCAAATGGCACTCTCTAGCTGTGTGATTCAGGGCAAGTCACTTAAGCCCAATAGCGTCACACAAAAAAAAGAAAGAAAAGAAAAAAAAGGAAAAGAAAATGAGCTTCAGCACAGCCCTGCCAGAAGTTGGTCAACACTGTCAAGTGAAGCGCACAGGTCCACTAGGACCGGACTGGGAAAAAGCCGGATGAGACAGGGCAGTTTCGGTTTAGGGACGAAGCTGGCAGCTAGGCTGCCGAAGGCTGGAGTGAGCAGAGGAAGCGGAGGCAGCTAACATACACAGCCTCCTCAAGGAATTCGGCTAAGAGCAGACACCTTTAGCATAGACGGAGGCGCCAGCAGGGTCACGTGGAGGCTTTTACTCAGCACTTTCTAAAACTAAAGACTGGGGAGCAAAGGGCCACCTTGGCCGACTGCGCAGTTCTCCGATGCCCGATTTCCCTCTGCCAAGGCAGGCACAGACACAGCGCCTCTGCCGCTCCTCTCCACCTCCTGGGACGCTGAGTCACGGCTCCGTGCTGCCCACGGCTGGCCGCGAAGGCAGCTTCCAGCCGGGCAGCAGGGCTGCGAGGCTAGCCACTTTTGGTTTTCTTTTAGGAATTCCTCCCCCCCAAGCCACTTCCGGCGCCTCCTGCGTCTCCGACGGGAGATCCCGGGCTCCGGTGCGTGTGCTGGGGGGTGGGCGGTGGGGCGTGACTACAGCCAGAGAGCTTCTCACTCTGCAAACGGGGGGCGGGAGAGAAAGAAGCAACGGCGGGGTAAACCTCAGGCCGGAGGAGGAGAAGGAGAGCAAGAGGAAGGGAAGGGCTTTAGGAGGAATCAGTAATTAATGAAGACCTATCACGTGCAGGGCAGGAAACAGCCCAAACCCAGGCAGATCCCGGGTCGGGGGGGGGGGGAAGACAGGGGAGACGGGGGAGGGGCAGAGGAGGCGGCTTCCACCCGAGCCAGCTGCCCGCCGCTCCCCCTTCGCCGGGGCCTCCTAACACAGGCTGCCGGGAGAGGAGGAAGCCGTGCCCCGCTCGCTGTGCGCGGCCCGCTCCCACACACGCAAGCCCACGCAGAAGGACGCACACTCACTGCCACTCGGTCCCTCGCGGGCGGGCGCGACTCCGAGGCCCCGCCCAGGACGTGACTCCTCCCCTCGCCCCGCCCCGGGGCTGACGGGGCGCCGCCGACGCCGGGCTGGTGACGTCAGTGATGGCGTGGGCCGCGCAGGCCAGAGCTCCGTGGGCCTGGAGGGTCTGCGCTAGAGTAAAGAGGCGGCCGCCGAGAGCTCCCTCCTCGAGCTGACCTCTTACCGATCCCCAGTTTCCTAATGGGAACAATTAGTCTCCGCCCCCGCCCGAATTCCAAGATTCCTGTGACGTCGAGTCTCCCCGGGGCCATGTCGGAGTCCCCCGCCTCAGCCCTGGCTCATCCAACCAGGAGCCCGACGTGTGTCTCGACTCTGCTCCTTCTCCAGTCCCCGGGTCCAGGCCTTCCTTCTCGGATCCATCCTTCCCACCGCTACCGAAGCGACTCCCCTGCCCCCCACTAGCGCCGGTCTGGCCGGCCACTGCCTGGATCCAGCGGCTCCAGCGGCTCCCCGCTGGCCCTAGGATGGAGCCCAAGCTCCTGTCGGGCACATAAACCCCTGCACGCCCTGTTTCCACCTGCCCTTCCAAGTTTTGGGTAGATTTTCCCCTTTTATGCGTGCCTTGGTCCGGTCAACTGGCCTTTTGCCTAACTTCGTGCTGAAGGAACAGGGTAAATCATGACGGTTATAGCCCGACTAAGGAAAAGCTGTTGGGGGCGGAGATCCTCAGTATCTTTTATGAGTGAAAAGGGTCCTGAGACCCGTAAGGCCCCTTCTAGCTCTAACTCGCTTCTGCCTTTGAACGAATGGAGTGTCCGAGCAGCACCGGGAGGGCATTCTCTGCCCCCCCCCACCAGCCTATACCCGGCACCACTCCCCTGGACCAACCCTTAGGTCCGCATCCCAAGTTCTTCAAAACTCTCTTCTTTTGCGCCCCACACCCCCCAAAGGATCTTAAGGTTGCGGGGCGCCTTACATGTCACCGAGTCCAACATCTTGACCTGTGCAGCTTCGGACAAGTGGTCATCGGTCCATGAATGAACCTGTCCAATGATGTTATTTACCCATCACTTCACAGGGCAACCGTTTACATGATTAGACTACTTTAGCTATTATTTGGCACATACCCCGCCCCCCTCACCCCCCACCTCCCCAGGCCTCCTGAACCTTGCCGCTGAAGCTTCCCAGCGTGGCCTAGATGTGTATCTGAAAATACTCGGAGCCAAAACTCACAAACCCCCATTAATAGGTTTTGTTGTTGCTGTTTGTACCAGATCAGAGTACATGTTGGTTTATAGGAGAATACATTTGATTAAATAGCATGTTAAGTGGCCAAAAAAAAAGTTTCCCCGTACACACAATGGTACATTTTCCCCCAGGTTACCACCCCCGTAACTGGAGAAGGGACAAATGAAAGAAACATTGATGTTCAGGGAGGATTCGTGTTGGGCCACATTTTTCTTTTAAAATACTTTCTTACTGATATTATCTGTTTCTTATATCTTCATAGTATCCCATGTATCCCTTCCCCTCTCTCCCTGATAGCCATCCCATATGACAAGTGGTATTTTTTAGGGAGCGGAAAAAAGAGTCAGTACAACTGATTCATCCATTAAAGAAGTCCAAAAATGGGCAACATGTAACTGCTGTGGACCTTCCAGTTCCACAAATGGGTAGGTTAGGGATGTTCTCTCATATCTCTTTATTTAAGTTCTATTTTATCTTAATAATTTTGTTTCATTTACTTTTGATTTATTCATGTATTGTTCTTTCCATTTACATTGTTGTAATCACTGTGTATAGTTTTTTTACTCTGCTTACTTCATTCTGCATCAATTCATATAAATCTTTACATGCTTCTCTTTATTTATTACACACATCATTTATTACAATACAGTAGTGTTCCATTACATTTATATACTACAGTTTGTTTAGCCATTCCCCAGTTGATCACAATCTATTTTGTTTCCAATTCTTAGCTATCACAAAAAAATTGCTGCTACAAATATTTTAGAATATATGGGGGCCTTTTTTCCTATTGATGACTTTCTTGGGGCTGAAGCGCAGTAATGAAGTCTCTGGTTCAGAGAGTGTGGACTTTTTAGTTACTTTACCTACATCATTACAATTTGCTTTCCAAAATGGTTAGGATCACTTCACGGCTCCATCAACAATGTATTAGTGTACATATCTTCCCACAACCCCTTCAACATTGACTGTTGCCATTATTTTGACATTTTTGTCAATTTGCAGGGTGTAAAACCTCAGAGTCGTTTTGATTAGCATTTCTTTTATTACTCGTGATTTGGAGCATTTTTTCATGTGGTTATAAATATTTTGCAGTTCTTTTGAGAAATGTTTGTTAATATTCTTTGACTATTGGGGAATGGCTGTTAGCATGTGTGTATATACACACATATTACATGTGTACATATATATGTACATTATATATATATATATACACACATAATTTATATATCTTGGATACCAAACCCTTATTAGAGAAATTTGATACAAAGATTCTTGCCCATTCACTTACTTCCCTTATTATCCTAGAGATGCATTAATATGATTTGGGTAGAGCTTTTCAGCTTCAAGTAATAAGTTATTTATTTCATCTTTTGTAATTGTCTTTATCTCTTGTTTGGCCAGGACTACATCTGTTACTCATAGCTGTGAAAGGTACGTGATCTGCTTCTCTTCTAATTTTTTTTTGCAATATGATTTTTATTATTAAGGTCACATCCATTTAGAATGTATCATAAAATGTGGTATAAGGTGTAGATCTATGCCTAATTTGGGCCAGTCTGCTTTCCAGTTTTCCCAGAAGTTTTTACTCAAATAGGGAGTTTTTCCTTAGGTGACTTATGTTTTCCACTTTATCAAACACTGGGTTATTGAGGTTTATTATTTCTGAATCTCCCTTGTCTAGTCTGTTCCATTGATCCATCTCTCTATTCTTTAACCAATACCAGATTGTTTTGAGGACTTCTGCTTTATAAATAGTTTGAGTGTTATTTTTCCTTTGTCCATCCTTCTTTTCATAATTTCCCTTGACTTTCTAGATCTTTTGTTTTTCCAAATGAATTTTGTTATTACTTTGTAAAGCTATTTAAAGTATCCCCTTGTTAATTTAACAAACACTGAATATTCATCATTGCCCCATATGCACTAAATATTCCTTCAGCTATTTAGGCTGTACTTTATTTCTTTAAGCAGTACTTTGTAATTGAATCTATAAAAGTCCTTCACTTTCTATTATTGTTTCTTATGTTTTGTTATTATTATATTGAAATACTATTGATTTTTGAGGATTTATTTTATAGCCTGAAAAATTGCCAAAGCTAATAGCCTCAATTTATATCTTTGCTGATTCCTCAACGTGTTCCAAGTAAACTGTCATATCATCAGCAAATAGGGATAGTTTTATTTCCTCATCACTTATATTTATGCCTTTAATTCCTTTCTCTTATCTTATTCCTATTGCTAGCATTTCCAGAATATATCAAATAATAGTGGGGAGAGTGGGCATCCTTGCTTCATTCCTTTATTTATTGGAAAACGTTCTAGAGTACCTCTGCATATGATGTTTGCTTTTTTGTTTTAGATAGATGCTTTTTATGATATTAAAAAAAGATCCTTCTATGCCTATACTTCGTAGGGTTGTTTTTTTTAAAAGCATAATAAAAGTGTTATACTTTGTCAAAAGCCTTTTCTGCATCTATTGAGATAATCATATGATTTTGGAGATTTTAGTTTTTAATATGATTAATTATGTTGATTGGTTTCCTAATGTTAAACCATGCTTGCATCCCTGGTATAAATCTCACTTGACCATAATGAATTTCTTGGATAAGTCTCTGTGGTCTGTTTGATAGGATTTTGTTTAAAATGTTTGAGTCAATGTTCATTAATAATATTGGCCTATAGTTTCTGTGTTTTATCTTTCCCTGGGTTAAGTATTAGAACTGTATTTGTCTCATAAAAGGATGAGGTAGGGTGCTTTCATTCAAATTTTCTGAGAATAATTTGTTAAGTATTGATACTAATTGATCTTTAAAAGTTTTATAGGATTCTCCTGTCCAAGAGTTTGTTTTTTTTTTGTTTTTTTTTTTTAGCAGGTAAATCTGTTTCCTTTTCCATGATTGTATTATTTAGGATCTCTTTCTGGCCTACTAATAGTTTGGATATTTTGTATTTTTGAAGGCATTACTCTATTTCTTTTGCATTTTCAGTTTTATTAGTATATAACTGGGCAATAGCTTCTGATTATTCTTTTTATTCTGGTTTTACTGTGATTTCACTTAGCTCGCTTGCTATTTTATTGATTTGATTTTCTACTCTCTTTAATCAGATAATCTAAGGGTTTATCAATTTGATTAGTCTTTTCAAAGAACCCGATTTCTGTTTGATTTATCATTTCTATGTTTTTTATTTCCAGTCTATCTATTTCCCCTCTAATTTTAATATCTCTTCTTTTATTTTAGGTTTGCTTATTGATTTTCTAATTTTTTAAAAGCCACGTTCAATTCATCAATCTATTATTTTTTATTTTGTTATGTATGATTGTAAAGATATGATTTCCCCCCTGAGAACCACTTTAGTTGTATCCCAGAAATTTTGTTATATTGTTTCATGATTTTCACTTTCTTTTACATAGTTATTGTCTCTACAATCTGTTCTTTGACCCACTCATTATTTCATTGTTATATCTCTATTTGGGTCTGTATCTTTTATTTGTGTTCCTTGAGCCAATTTTTATTCAATCTATCAACAAACATTTATTAAGCACCTACTGTGTGCCAGGTACTATGCTAAGTACTAGGGTTACAAAAGGAGGCAAGAGATAATCCCTATCCTCAAGGAGCTTACAATCTAATGTAAATGACATATTGACTATTTCTGCCTTTTTCCATTTGTTGGCAATATCTCTATGCCCCAGTACATGGTCAGTTTTTGTAAAAGTTCCATGTGGTGCAGAGAAATATGTATATTCTTTTGCTGTCTCATTTGGAAAACACCATAGGTCTTTTTCACTCTAGGTTGTCTAGAAATTTCTTCAATTTCATATTTTCCCATTTGTTTATATTTCTTTTAGACTTATCCAAAGCTCATAGAGGGATATTGAAGTCCCTATCACTACTGAAGTTCAGATAATGTTTTCTTTATGAATTTGGATGCTAAAGCATTTGGAGCATATACATTTATTACTGATATTGATTTTTAGTCTATGGTTCTTTTCAGCATCACAGTTTCCTTGTTTATCCCTTTTTATTTTTTGAATGTTTGTTTTTGCTTTGTCTGATAGGATGATGACAACTCCTGCTTTTTTGAATTCACTTGATGAATAGTAAATTTTTTCCATCCCCTCAGTTTTATTTGAGGGAAGTCTTTTTTTTTTTTAAATGTGTTGTAAGCAACAGATTGTAGGGTGTTGTTTTCTTACCCAATCTGTCACTCTTTTTCATTTTATTGGATTCTTTAATCCATTCACATTTAAACTTATAAAATTTAGGTTTTTATTTTCCTCCACCTGTCTCTAAAATTGTTTTTCCCCCAAGTAATGATTTTCCCCCTTCTGCAATAAACACAGTATTATGTTCCTTCAAAACCCCTGATCCTTTCTTCTCATTTGTAATGGCTTTAAGGTTTTTTTTAATTAGTTCCTCTTTTCTGTCTTTATATAGTTGTATGTTTCTTCCCCCTTTTTCCTGTTATTCAAGTTATTCCCCCTTCTTCTCCATTTCAACTCGTCCTAGTCATTAGTCTTTTAACTTTATTGGTTTAATTTGTGTACCCCTTTCCAAAAGGAATTTCTCTCACTCTCTTCATTATCCATCTTCTCTTTCTGTTTACTCTAGTCCCTCATGATCTCATTCATGACCTTCATAATAATCTGATCTCTCCCTCTCCCTCTTTTCTCTGTATTCTTTGTATAATCAAAGCTTCTAAGATATCCTTTCTAGGCTCTGCCCTCTAGGAGCTTTCTGCCACTGCCTTGTAGGACTTACCCCATGGATTCCTCTTTTCCTTGTGCCTCACTCTCAGAACAATGCCAATTATTGCAGGTGTCAGAGAAGACACTGCCCCATGGCAGGCACCTCCCCCACTCCCACTGATCTATATCCTTTAACAAAGGAAATCCATGCTGTCCCATTCCTCCAGATGCCAGTTGTCCCCAGGGTTTCCAATCCCCTCCTCCCCAGGACAATTAGACTTTTCAGGCACCAAATCCCCCAGACCTCATCCAGTATAAGGTCCCCATCTCCCTTCACCCATGGGAACGTTAATTAGTGGAACCCTTTCCTACCTCAGAGTAAGGTCTCCCCCTCCTTTTCAATCTTTCCCTTCTCCTGCTCACCTTCCCCTCATTGCCTGCCTATGATTTGACCCCAGCATATCACTCATTCCTATCTATCCCCGTGCTCTCTTCCCCTCCTTTTAATGTGCCCTTCAGTTATTAAAAAAAAAAAAAAAGCATTCACCTACAGGCAGAGTATTGCCTATAGGTTTTGTCCATAACATCCCCTATCTACTGCTTCACTGTTACCTCTACCAGTTTTTCAGTTTCACCTTGTGTACATTTTGAAAAAAGTCACTTACTAATCTTTCCATCATAATTCTGTTGCTGTTGCTATCTGCATTTATTCAATCCTCTTGCATTTTTGTTGTTTGAGGTGTTCAAGAAGTAAATAATCTCTTCATTTCTGTTTTTCCTTCTAAAAATGTTTCACACTCTTCTTTATTTTTGAAGTCTATCTTTTGTCCTATATGGTTAAGCTCAGATTTGCAGGATAGGTAACCTTGGGCTACATCCTTAGTTCTAGAACACATTATTCCATTCCCTTCTCCTTTTTCTAGCATCTGTGGAATAGTCATGCATTATTAAAATATCTTTCTTTTGTATTTAAGTCTTTCTTCTAATGCTTGTAGAACTTGTTTCTGAATTGAATTGTTGAATTTAAAACAGCTATGTGTTTTGGAGCTTTCAGCCTTGGTTTTTTTTTCTGGCAGTGATCCATTAACCCTTTTTTTGGGGGGGGGTGAGGCAATTGGGGTTAGTGACTTGCCCAGGGTCGTACAGCTAGTGTCAAATGTCTGGTCTGAGGCCAGATTTGAACTTAGGTCCTCCTGACTGCAGGGCCAGTACTCTATCCACTATGCCACCTAGCTGCCCCCACTAACTCTTTCATTTGAAATCTCATTTTCTATGTTTAGAAATTCTGGGCATCTCTCTTCTATTACTTCCTTCATTCTAGTGTTAAGAGTTTTTTGTCCTGTTTCGTTCTTCAGGGAGACCTGTGGTCCTTAGGTTGTTTCGATGTATCTTGTCTTTGAGATCTGTATTTTTGCTTATATAATAAGCACGTTTTCTTTTAATTTTTTAATTTTTCTTATTTTATTTATTTCTTATTTCTTATTAATTTTTAATTTTTCTTTAATTTGCTTCTCTTCTTCTAGATTGTCCTTCACTTCTGTATATGTGTATGCCCGATTTATTGGTCTGTTTTGTTTCTTTGATGAGACTTGCCATTGCAGATTCACATTTTTCTATTCTGATCAATTACAAAATGCTCTGTTTGTCATTCAAAGCCCTCATTATCTACGTCCAGTCTACCTTTCCAGGCTTCTTATACCTTACTCCCTAACACATACTCTTTGTTCTAGTGACACTATGTTCCTGGCTGTTCCATGAACAAGACATTCCATCTCTCAGTTCTTGATATCTTCTCTAGCTGTCCCCTATGTCTAGAACACTCTTCCTTCTTTGCTCCAAGTACTGGCTTCTCTGGCTTCCTTTAAGTTCCAACTAAAATCCTACCTTTTACAGGAAGCCTTCCTAGCCCCTCTTGATTCCAGTGCAAATTACTCATTAATTTATGAAAATATTAATTGGGAGCAAGCACTCCTGGTTCTTTGGTTACTTGCCAGGAAAGGCCACAGTGATAATGGGGAGTAATGCTTCAATAACACTTTAATAAGTCACAGAGGGTACAGGGGTAAATGGCACAGAAAGTACAGACACAAACTGTGTGTGTGGGAGGGGGTGCATGGTACAGAGGCAGATGGCATGAGGACAGGGAGGGGTTGGGAAGGAAGACACGCAGCAAGGGAGAGAGAATGGGGAGGAAGAGAAGCTCACTTGCATAATCATGGTTTGGAGTTGGGAACACTTGGCAGCATGCACCCAGACGGAAATGGAAAAGTCCTCAGGAGGCAGGAGTTTGGGGCATCATTTTTATAGAGTTTTTGTGGGGGGCAGACTGTTCTCTATCCTGCCTTGGGGTTAGTTCATTGACATATTCACATCGTCTCAAAGTTGTCCACAACATTTGATATTCTGCTGGTCTTACTGCAGATGTCTGGAGCTTATCTGAGGCTTATAGATCAAGGGCAGTGAGCAGAACCAAAGGGCCTTTTACAGAAAGGCCTCGCTGGATTCCCCTAATTTAGTTTATAGTCTCGGTATATGATTTTTAGTTAATTTATGATACAGTTTGCAAGTAACTGTTATGCTCCTTTGATCTATGGGACAGTGTGTAAGTTACTTCTAGGTCCCCACTTTGCAATCTTACTTCCTGCTATTGTTACTTTATACCGACTACTTATAAACTTACTTTCTATACTAATTGGAAGTGGGAAGGATGGTCAGGAGGACCAGAACAAGATATAATTGTGACCTACAATGCTTTCCCTCTGTTAATTATTTCCTTTTTATCCTGTATGTAACTTGTTTTGTATATACTTGTTTGCATGTTATCGACTTCATTAGATTGTAAGGTCCTTGAAGGCAGGAAATGTCTTTTGCCTTTTTTTGTATGCCTAGAGCTTAGCATAGTGCCTGGCACATAGTAGGTGCTTAATAAATGTTTCTTGATGGTTGCTTATTATTTTTGCTGTTTAGCACATAAAATTCTGCTCCCATAATTCTCATCTCTCTTTTAAATCACTCAGGAATAGTGTGTTGTGGTTCTACGTTCTCTTCAAATAGCACAAAGTCCTCTGTCTTGAGTGGTGGATCATTTTCCTTTATTTTGCAGTATATATTTATAAATGCCTGAACTCATTTACTGGATCTGGAAGCCATATTTCCACCTATTGTTTCTGGTTTTCCCATCAATTTATCTGTTTTCGTTCAAGGTCTTTGAGATTTCTTCTTCCTGAAATCTTTGGTACTTTTCCCTTTTTATTTCCTTTATTACCCACTTCTTCACTCTCTCCCTGATGATTCTGGTTTCCTTGGGGGTTAGATCTCAAAACGTCTCAGCCTTCTCCCATACTGGGCTATTCATGGTCCACCAGCCTAAGTCTCTGCCCCAAATGACTTTTGGATGTTTAGAAACTGGCCTCAGTTGAATGATGTGCTCTTTCCATCATGCTTGGTGGAATGCTGTATAGTTCCCCCAAACACAGTGTCCTGTCCTGGTGATCTGTCCCACTCCCTCTGTTCCTTAGTTCTCTGGCCTGGTACCAGCAGTTCAGAGCCCATTTTTCCCAGCACCAGCAGTTCAGAACTTTGTAGCACTGGTGCTTCTGGATTACAGCCCTCGGCAGGTTTTTGCTCCTTAAGGGCTGTGGCCAAGCAGGCTGGTGAGGCCTGAGCCAACTTCTACAGCCTGGATCCAGGGTCTCTATGGCACTAGAAAGAGGTGGGAGGCAGGAAGAGAGTGCAGGGATAGGTTTTAATGTAAACCTACATCATGTCCTTGGGTCTCCTAGTGTGTCCTTGCTGCTAGTAATGTGGAAAGTGAGAGAGTGGTGCTGAGTGAGCTCAGTGTCAGTTTCTGGGGTTTTTTTTAAACCTTCTTTTGGATTCTGAGTGTTCTAGACTGTGGAAATAGCTGAAGTTTTATCTTTTGTGCATAATTTCTCTTTTGTAGAGGTTTGAGAGGTTGTAGTGATAAGAAAAAAAAATCTAGTCTATCCTTCTGTTGTGCACATGACCCAGAAGTTTCTGTTGGGGCTCATTTGGAGCCACTCTTGCCTCCCGTGCTGATGAGTGATGTCCTGTCGTGAGGTCACTGGTTAAGATGCCTTCCCAGTGAATTAGGGTCTTTTGCTGCTTGTTCTCTCTCACACACTGCTCTCAGATGGATATCTCTGCTTCTGTGGTCATGGTTCTCTGCTACCAGCTTCTGGTTTTCTACTCTGTGACCTCTTTCTATAAAGTATTAGGAGAAGCCTCCCAGATCTTCATTTTGAGAGCTTCAGGGGAATATTTAGCCCTTTTGTTATGTAGATCCCAGCTAATTACACCTAGCTTAGATACTTTTAGGCCGCTTTAAGTCTGTCTTTGAAATTCCTCCTGCTACGTGGTGTACTTCAGTCTATGTTCTTATCTGAGCTATAGTCTAATGATTCTTTTAATTCTAACCACATTATTGTGTCATGAGCCTGGGTCCCCTTCAAATCACACAAAGGACTCCATTTAGCAAAACTGTAAAGGCACTGCCTGGGTACATGGTGAAGTGACTCCTTTCAACCCCATCATGCCTCTGGTTGCCATGTAAATCAACTTGATAGCAAGACTGAAATGACTTGGTAAACTTGGTCCTATATTCCTACCATCAGCAAAATACTAGGTCTCCCTCCATTAGTTAAAGTTATCCCTTAACCATTACGTGTCATTGCTAGTTATTAATGTGATCTTATTCACCAACTGACTAACACTTCACCATACTGAGTGGGAGAGCTACAGAAGCTTTCTATGGTTCTCAAGAAGAAGAAAACCTTTTCCCAAGATTTGCCTTTCCATGAGACTAAAAGCTCCATGAGCGCAGAGGCAATGTCTCATGTAAACATTGTGTCTTGCACAGTGCTTCATAAATAGTAGGTGCTTAATAAATGCATGTTGTAAAACATCCACAGAATTGTAGATTTGGAAGGGACTTCAGTAGCCATTTAGTTTTTTAAAAAGAATCTAGTCTACAACACACCCAATTAGTGATCATCCAGCCTTTGTTTGAATTCCTTTATTGAAGGGCAACTCACTTTTATGTTGTGTTTGGAGAGTATTCAGCAGGCCATGGAGAGCCAGAAAAGGTTTTTAAACAGGAAAGTGACATGATATAAAGTGGTTTAGGAAAAGTAAACTAGCTATATATGCAGGATGGCTTGGAAGGGTGAGAGTAGGCGCGGCAGGAAAGAGGTAGGAAGAAAACCAGAGGAAGAGAGATCAGTTAGAAAAATACTGTAGTAGTTGAGGGAGAGATGTGAACTAGGATGGTGAGAGTTGAAGTGAAAAAGGTAAAGGTGGATAAAAGTGATAAAGAACATTCAGGACTAGGACACCAATGAGATGTGTGTTGATGTGGAGATGGGGTAGTTTAGGGCAGAGGAAATAGCGAGGTGACTCTGAAGTTGCCAGCTTGAAAAAGCATATGTGCATATATGAGAACAATTTTTATGCCAACTCATTGTATTTTGACCACTCTAAGACTGTAAAAATGCAGTATTTCCTTTACACAGGTGCTACATACCTATTATTCTATGCACCATATTACCATGGTGGAATGTAAGCTCCTTGAGGGCAGGGATCATGTTTTTCCCTTTCTTTGTATCCCAGTGCTTAACACAGAGCCTAGTACATAGTGAACATTTAATCAATACTAGTTGACTGGCAGACGGGTAATGAAGAGAAATAGGGAAGTCATGAGGATGAATGAGTTTGGGGGGTGGAAAAGGAAAAAATGACAAGTTAAGTTTTAGACATGTTGATTTTGAAGTGCAGGGAAGGCATCCAGGTGTAAATGTTCAACAGACAGATGGAGATGCAGGAGTGGAGTTGAGGGAATCAGAGAAGCAGTTAGGCTCTCATATAGATCCTTGGGCTCCCTTTAACTGTCTTTGGCTTTCTGTGACTTCAAGAGGGAGGCAAAGTGAGACAAGCCTTGCTGTTGAGATTTTGTTGAGCCTTGGTTCCCATCTGGCTGCTGACCCATTGATATTCAGGCCTGTGCCTTGACTGTGATCCATCCCTGTCCTTTCTTAATGCTGCTTTTCACCCTACTGGAAAATCATTGGTTCTTGCCTTGACTTTAGATAGAATATTCTTGAATGTTTTGGTTAACCTGTCTGGTCCCTTGTTACCTACCTTGCCCATCTCCAGAGCTCTAGATCCTACTTACTAAACCAGCACATATCATTCTGTATTCTGTCTTTGGGCTGTCCCCTGGTTTAGACCAATTGCCCTAAAACATATACCACACCACCATTCTACTCCTATCAAACTGGTACTACTACAACCCCTGCCACCAACTATCCCCACACACCCCCTCTGAACAAGGATTTACATATTTGAATGTTCTACACTTGTCCCTACCTCTGGGCTACACTCTCCCCCAGCACTTGCCCACCTAAACCTCATGTTAATTCTTAATGGCTCAGAGTTGACAGATAGCACATGAGTCCTGAGGAAAGAGGTGCAGAAACTGAAGGTGAGAGGAGTAAAATGAATAAGTCAAAATCAGAAAAGGAAAGCAGAGCCAAGACAGTCCTGTGTTTAAGGAAGACAAGGAAGGAGAGAATATTGAGGAAGGAAGAGGGTCAGCCGCCAAGGATGCTGCAGAGAAATTGGGAGTAATGAGGTCTGAGAAGAGGCTACCGAATTTAGTGAATTGGGGCTCAGCTCACACCCTCTGAGTGCTAATTGTCTAAAATCCATTGTTATAGGCCTCCTGGCATCAAGCTTTGTGTGGGTCTCACCAGAGTCAGGTGACAGCTGACTGGCTAGGGGAGGGTGCTGCTTCATTAGTTTTACATCCATCACTTTAGACAGTGATTGGGTATGAAACCAACAAAGCAGTTCTCTGCCCTTTCCCCTTTCTCCTCCAGTAATTCCTTCTACCACCAGCTGTAACAGCTCATGAAATTCTATCATTAAGGAATTACTCTTAGGGCTGTCTTTTCCTTTCCAAGTACCCCCCTTCAAATAGAAAAAAACAAACAAACCTGGTTCCAAAGGGTAACACATTAAGGAGTAACTGGCAATCAGCTATTTGCACCTTAGTGTGAATGAATTTATGAGGCTGGGTAGGACTGGACTGGTGAGTTTTAAAGGGCAAAGAAGAAGGTAAAAGTTTGACTAAACTTTCTAGATAGTAAAGAACTGGAAAAAAGTGGACACCAATCCATTGGAGAATGGCTGAACAACCTGTGGCATATGAATGTAATGGAATATTATTGTACCTTAAATATGATGAATATGAAGAATTCAGACAAACATGGGAAGAATTGTAAGAACTGATGCAGATTGAAATAAGTGGAACCAAGAAAACAAATTACAGAATGAGAAAGGAAAACAATATTGTAAGACCTTAGAAGTCTCATCAATATAGTGGCCACTGTAGTCTTCCGAAGACTAATGGTGAAACATGCCTGTATTTAGGAAGAAAGCTGGTGAACTAGAGGTGTGGAATGGGGTATATGTTTTCAGACATATCCAATGTGTTGATTTGTTTGACTACGTATATTTGTTACAAGGAAGGATTCTATTGGGGGACGGGGAGTGAATGAGAAGTCAGAGTGATGTTGAAGAAAAAAAGAGCAGTAATGAAATATTTTTTAAGAGTCTGGTTTAAGCACTGGGGAGATTGTTAGTTTGGGTAGGTGCTGCAGTAGGAGGTTCTAGGCAGGTGGGAGGAGGAAGATGATGCTGTTGAAAATAGGAGAGGAAGAGAGGGCATTGAAGGATGAACTGGGAGGAGAAGGGCAAGAAAGAAATTTAAAATATTGGCAAGAATGTTAATAACAAACTTTTTACCATCAAGGATAGTGGAATCATCACGTTTGGACTTCATCATGATAGTCCTCGATGTGCTGTATAAGGAAGAGGAAATGGCACTAAAGAAAACAAAGATAGGAAAAACAGTTAGACTAGATCAAGTATACACAGAGCAGAATTGTGCTGGAAGCAACTCAGTTTTGAGGGAGTTGAGGGACTGAGTCTTAAGTTGCCTGGAAATGGGAAAGATACCAAAGACTTGAGTGGAAAAATCTAGACCCTTATTATTACCCCCCAAAAGTGATTAAGAAAATGTCAATAACTACCAAACAATTAAAACATTTTATACATGCATCTAGGGGCAACTAGGTGTCTCAGTGGATAGAATGCTGGACCTGGAGTCAGGAAAACTCATCTTTCTGAGTTCAAATATGGCCCCAGAATTTACTTACTAGCTAGGTGACCCTGGGCAAGTCCCTTACCCTGTTTGCCTCAGTTCCTCTTCTGTAAAATGAGCTGGATAAGGAAATGGTAAACCACTTCAGTATCCCAAATGGAGTCACAAAGAGTTAGACACAACTGAAAATGACTAAACAACAATACATGCATCTACACACACATCAAGGACATCCTAAATGAAGATAAAGAAGGGAAGAGAAAAGGAATAAGCATTTATTAAGCACTTACTTTGTGCTGGGCACTATGCTAAGTGCTTTACAACTATTGCCTCATTTAGGAAGGGAGCAGGCAGACTTTGACAGTCACACTGTTAACTGAAAGGTATAAAGAATATGAGATCCCATTGAATTTATTGTTTGATGAGCACAGAAAAGTATTTGATTTGGAAAAATAAAACATTGCCTTCAAGCTTCTCCTTCAACATGTCTCCTATGCATATGTCAAAATCATGAGATTCCTTGATATATGGAATGAGAGAGATGACTTTATTTGATGTCCTTCTGATTATTGATATCAAATGAGGCATACAACAGGAAGATGCACACTTGCCCTAGGTGTTTACTATTGTCATAGATGATGACTAATGCAGAGTCCAAATCCCCTAAATACTTCTGTTTGTGGATGATAGGCTGATTGCAACAAGCCCTGGAACTCTGCAGAACTATCCTCTTAAATGAGATCCATAATTATTCAAAAAATTTGGACTCAGTATCTAAAGAGGAGAAACCAAGTGGATGAAGAATACTTATTGTTTAACTATGATATGCAGTTGGATGAACAACCCGTAGAATTTATTCATCAACATGTTTCCTGAAGCCCAGGGGACTCTAATAAAGTCAGGGATTCTGTTCTGAACTCATTTAGATCTATATTCATTCTGTGAAAACCTGATCCTCCTGGGGGAAGGGTGGTGAGGATGTGGGACTAGCTCTGCCCAGAAGTATAAATACCAGGGAAGCCTTGGGTTTGCTTAAGTATAGCTCATGTCTAGCATTTCCAGAAAATATGGATAACGAGACCCCTTCTGGGAAAACTATTCAGTGTGCAATATGGATACCAGGAATAGGACAGCTATTTATTTTCTCTGCCACAAAAAATTTTTAGGATGCAAAGACTCACAGACGTATTAGCAAATACTCACACAAAATATCCCAAATAGCTCATTACAGTCATCGTTAAAGGTGAATGTATATAGTAAGACTGTAAGAAAGATAATTCATATTCCCCTCAGACTTCTCTTATCTCAGCAGCTTAGGAGATCTAGATCTCCAGGCCAGTCAGAACATAGCTTTGGATTTTTTCAGTCCTGCAGGATGATGTCGGCAATGAGCATCTTATCCTCTGAGACCTTCTCTTTTTTCTGTGTAGCTGATGCCTGAATCCCAAACACTAGAACTCTTGATTCATGAAAGATTCATCAAGGCTGGACACATCCATTTCTCACCAGTCACTGACCTGTGCTCAGAAAAGGAAACAGAAGACAAAAGAAGGAGGACGGAGAGACAGACCTAGCAAACTATGTTTCCACTGCTATGGCCTTGGGCTCCAAGCTGCTGCTGCTGCTGAGCGGAGGAGTTGAGAAAACTACTCTCCCACCCTCAGCCCCACTTTCTGGAAGGTCAAAGTAAAGAAAGCTCTGCAAAGAGTCCCAAAATAGAAAGACCCCTCAAATGGTGAAACTGCTTCCCATCTCATTTCATAGCAATTCCTCACTCTCAGTTACTGGTCGTCCTTGATGCCACACCCCAGTTTCAAGGCCCAACCAGGAGCTGCTGTGTCATCTCAGCAAAGTGCATGTCCCTAAGCAAAAGGCCAAGTGCAAATGCTCAGATGCCTTGGAGGTACCTTAGGCCAGCAAATCAGTGGTTCTCTTATCATCTTATTACAAGTACATACATCCCAGACACTGCAAATGGACAATTAGGTGGGCCTATGAATTGAAAAAAGAGGAGAAGAAGGCCATTTTGTAAAGGTCCATTTTGTAAAATTTCTTTTTTCAGCCTGCACCTGTGATCTCATTGGTCTAGGAAACTATTAATGAGAAAGCCCCCAGACCAATGATGATAAGTAACTATTCCGTAACTCAATGTCTTAGAGCATTGCTGGGGCACTCATAGGTTAAGTGACTTGCCTGGGGTAGAGAGCTCATTTGTGTCACATGTGGAACTCGAGTCCAGGTCTTCCTTATTCCAAAGTTGGCTCTTTATCTATTATTCCATATTACCTTTCATCATTCTGCTGCTACTCTTGCACAGCTGCAAATCATTGAAATCTGTATATGCTTCTGAAAAACAAGTTGAGGCAGATGGGGAATACAGTGGATAGAATGCTGGACCCGAAGGCAGGAAGATCTGAGTTCAACTCCAGCCTCTAGTACTAGTTGTTTGATCTCTGTCTGCCTTGGTTTCCTCATGTTAAATGGAGATAGTAACAGCATCTACCTCCCAGGGTTGTTGTAAGGATAAAATGAGATATTATTTGTAAAGTACTTTGCAAAACTTAGCTATTATTATCATCATCATCATCATCATTAACATCCAAAGGGTAAAGAAGAGGAAATAGTAAATGTAAGCAGACTGCAGCACAATATAAAATGAGGAATTGCACAGAAGTGTTGTCATCAGAGAAATGGATGACTGGAATAAAAAAAGACAGGCCAGTCATGTAGCCAGAGGGAAGGATAGCCAATGAATAGCTCAGATGCTCCACTGGCATTCCTGAAATGTCCAGAGAATTAGATCAAGGCCACCCAACATGTCCCAATATCCTCTTTTGTAGATTTATTAAAGGAAAAATACAAGAGTCACACAGGATGAATAAGTTTGGATGGATTGTGATTCCATCATCGGAAAGTTCATTCATGTGAACAAAATCACAGATGCATTTTAGTATTGGAGCATTAATTGTCTAAATTTCTTCACTGACTATCTGGGGTTTTTCTAAGTAAACCATAATTGTCTGCAAATAGGGATACTTTCTTATCTTTTTTGCTAAATCTTTTAATTACTTTCTTTTGTCTTATTGCTATAGCTAGCACTTCTAGTATTCCAGAAAATAATAGATAATAACTAACCCTTGGACTTTCTGGGAAAAATTCCAGTATTTCTCCGCTGCAAAGAATACTAGCTCTTGGTTTTAGATACGTGCCTGTGATTATATTAAAGAAAGGCCCTTCCATGCCTATAATTTTTAACATAAATAAGTTCTGTATTTTATCAAAGACTTTTTCAGGATCTATTGAAGTAATGATAGGGTTTTTATTATTTTATAAATGATGATAATTGTTTGCCTCATATTGGAAAATCTTTGCATCTCTGATATAAATCCAATATGGTCATAATAAATTCGTTTTTAGACATTACTGTAGTCCATTTTCTAAAATTTTTATTTTAAAAATATACCAATATTCATCTCTAATATTGGTTAACAACTCTCTTTCTCTGCTTTATCACTCCTTGGCTTGTGTATCAGCATAATATTTGTATCATAAAAGGCATTTGGTAGAGTGCTTCTTTCCTCTAATTATTGAGAACTTTTTTGTGGCATAGTTATTAATTGCTCTTTAAACATTTCATAGAATAATTCTCTTGTAAATCCATTAGATCATGTTATTTTTTTCCATCTGGTAGTTAATTTATGTTTTTGAATTTTCTCTTTCTGATATTACTTTGAATATTTGAATATTCTACATTTTTGTTAATAATTAATTGCCTTTAAATTCCCAATTTTGATGCCATAAAATGACATGTATTTGTTTTTGGTAATTCTCTTTATTTCCTCTCATTTGGTGGTAATGCAGCTTGTGCATTTTTTTTTTAAAATTAGATTTGTTCAACTTTAGAAACATGAAATAATGATGTCATGGTTTAATCTCACTTGCTTATGTGTTAACTTTTCTTATGTGTCTTGTGTACTTGTTTACCTTTCTTATATGTCTTTTGTTTAATCAGTTTGTATACCAAATGTCCTACTATACACATCTAGTTTCTTTCTTGAAATAACCCCAAAACTTCCTTTTTTCTGAAAGTCCATCTTTTTTTTATTGATAATTAAGTTTCATTCACTTAATAAGATGTTATTTTAGTGTGCAAACTAATCCCCAATTCCCCAATGCTTTTTTTTTTTTGCATTATCTTATTCCAAATGTTCTTTTGATTTCTCATAAAGAATTAGTCTTAAGTTACTTGGATCAAGTTTATATGCCATAGCCATTGCATATAAAATACTTTCTCATAGATACCTGCAATATTTATTATTCGATGTTGGAGCTCTGAAGATTGACCACAACATTCCATAGTGAATTAAACTTTGGGTTAATTTATTAGCTTTCTATTATATTTTTAATGTCTTCTTTGAGAGTTCTAATTTCTCCTCTTTCATCTTTGTTCTCAGTGCTTCTTTTAATTGCTCTTCTGAAACATTTTGTAGATTCTTGTGATTGTTTGATTATAATTTTGGAGAGTATCCCATTAATTTTGTGGTTCTTTACTTTTTTTTGTGTGTGTGATGGATCCCTCTGGCATTTTAGTGAAGTTCTCAGAATAATATTTTAAAGCGAATAAAATGAAACACAGTTTTACAAAGGAAGCCAATTATATTGAAAGAAAGATATAATTTTGCCCCCATCTAAGTTTATGGATCCCCTGAAATCTATGCCAGCTTAAGAACCTTTGTGCTCTATTGCTTTCCCTTGTTTGGAATTTTGGAGTCAATTTCTTTCATTCTATAGTAATTTCATTCATTGTGTTAGATCCTTTTTGATTGTTCATTTTTCTTTTGGTGTCAACTTTTTTTTGGCTATTTTTTAACGCAAGATTTTTCTTATAGTAGCTCTTTCCAACCTTCTCCTTGTATCTTACTCCACTTGGTGAATTCTTGGCTCGGAGAAGACAGAGGAGGTTTGATGTTTAGCTGTGACCTCCCTCTTACACCATCATCTTGCTGGAAATTCCTCAGTCTTGTCTCTCTTTCCTGCTGCCTACAAACATTACCAGTCGTCTCTCGTCCTTAAAGAGTCTTTGCTGGATATTGCCTTTCAAGCCATTGTAGACTCTCTATCTTTCCTTTCTTTCATAGCTAACCCCCCCAAAATCCATCTGCACTGAATGTTTCTACTAGTTCATTGCTCATTTACTCAATTATCCACCCTTTGCAATCTGGCTTCCAATCATATGACTCATTCAAAACTCTACTCTCCAAGATTGTCAATGTTCTCTTAGTTATTAAATCTGATGCCCTCTTTTTGGTCTGCATCCTTTTTTTTTTACTGCACAGTATTATAGTCCTTTGGGCATAGTTCCAAATTGTTTTCCAGAATGGTTGGATCAGTTCACAACTCCATCAACAATGCATTAGTGTCCCAGTTTTCCCACATCCCCTCCAATATCCAACATTTTCCTTTTATATCATATTAGCCAATCTAATAGGTGTGAGGTAGTACCTCAGAGTTGTTTTAATTTGCATTTTTCTAATCAATAGTGATTTAGAGCATGTTTTCATATGACTATAGGTAGCTTTGATTTCTTTGTCTGAAAACTGCCTGTTTATATCCTTTGACCACTTATCAATTGGGGAATGACTTATATTTTTATAAATTAGACTCAATTCTTTATATATTTGAGAAACGAGGCCTTTATCAGAAATACTTGTTACAAAAATTTTCCCCCAGTTTTCTGCTTTCCTTATAATTTTAGTTGCCTTGGTTTTGTTTGTGCAAAAACTTTTTAATTTTATCTAATCAAAATTATCTATTTTACATTTTGTAATTTTTTTTATCTCTTATCGGATCCTAAATATTCCCCTATCCATAGATCTGATAAA
>NW_020954598.1:2933074-2953249 GCF_900497805.2 Vombatus ursinus | reverse complement strand
CTTAATTTGCTTATGATATCACCCTTTATGTATAAATCATGTACCCATTTTGACCTTATCTTGGTATACAGTGTGAGATGTTGGTCTTTACCTAGTTTCTGCCATACTATTTTCAAGTTTCCCAGCAGTTTTTGTCAAATAATGAGTTTTTGTTCCAAAAGCTTAGATCTTTGGGTTTATCATATGCTAGATTACTATGGTCATTTACTATAATGTAATTTGAACCTAATCTATTCCACTGATCCACCACTTTATTTCTTAGCCAGTACCAGATTGTTTTGATAATTAAGATCAGAGATTCTTTTTAAGTTTATTTTTAAATTAAAATTTTTTAATTATTAAAAGTTTATTTTCCCTCCCTCCCTCTTCCCTCCATTAACAGGAAAAAAAGCAAAAAACAAACAACCCCCCCCCAAAAAAACCCTTTTAACAAATAAATGTAGAGAAGCAAAACAAACTCCTCAGTTGGCCATATCCAAAGCTGTGTGTCTCATTCTGTATATTACTCCATCACTTCTCTATCATGAGGTGTATAACATTTTTCATCATTAGTCCTCTAGAGTCTCAACTGATCATTGTGGTTTGTTTGTTTTTTTCTTATGTGAGGCAATTGGAGATAAGTGACTTGCCCAGGGTCACACAGCTAGTGTCAAGTGTTTGGTCTGAGGCCGGATTTGAACTCAAGTCCTCCTGAATCCAGGGCCAGTGCTCTATCCACTGCACTACTTAGGTACCCCCGATCATTGTGTTGATCTGAGTTCTTAAGTCTTTCAAAATTGTTCATAATTACAATGTTGATATTATGGCATAAATTACTCTCTTAATCCTGGGGCTTATTTATATACATTATGTATGTATGTACATATATTGTATATAATAGAATATGTATAATATTTATACATTTAGTCAAAGAATTATTGCTATCTGTATTTGTAAAGAGAGTTCCCACACTGTGAGAGTTCTGTACCATGGTGAAATACTATCTCTTTTGCATAGTTGAGTTTGTTCCCCCAGAAAGTGAAATGGATGAAAAAAAAAAGACATTGATTCTAGTCATCACCATTTTTTTTTTTTTGGTGAGGCAATCAGGGTTAAGTGACTTGCCCAGGGTCACACAGCTAGTAAGCGTCAAGCGTCTGAGGCCAAATTTGAACTCAGGTCCTCCTGACTCCAAGGCCGGAGTTCTATCTACTGTGCCGCCTAGCTGCCCCCATCACCATTTTCTACAAAATATTATATAAAACTTATATAAGTTATAAGAAAAGAATCCCAAAAGGCAACTCCCCTCCCCCCCTGCAAAAGACAACCTTTAGCTGGCAAATACTAAATCTCTCAAACAGAATGACATGTCAGCCAAGAGCAACAGCACTGATTTAGAATATGAAACTAATTTGTAAAACACTGAAGAGCAGGATTGTGGAAAAATATGAGCCATATTACTTAATGAAACAGCAAAGACCAATAGATGGGAAAATGAGTCTGTCAAAAGCTTGGCCAGTTAAACCAAAGAGCTCATCCTGAGAACATTTTTAGATGAAACCAATAGGGAAACAACAAAGAGACAAAAAACGGAACAAATCTGTCAGCGTTTCTATAACAAACTTTTCATCATTAACAAGACTAAAACCTTCACATTTGTATTCTAATACCTCAGCCCCATGATGTGCTATGTGAGGATAGAAACAGCATTAAAGACCATAAGGACAGGAAAAGCAGCTGGAACAGACCAGATATGAACAGAGAAAATCTGTGCTGGAGATGGCATAATTTTGAAAGCACTGGGAGATTGGTATTTGAAGGTGGAAGAAGATATCAAGATATCAAAAAATTGGGAATTGTGGATAATATCATTGCCATACTTACTCCCTTTCCCTCCCCCAAGGCAAACATGAGGCTATCCTAGTGATTTATCTGTATTCCTACTTTTTCATCTCTTTGAAATATTTGTGAGAATGCTCTACACATGCATTGAAGGAATGTTTGATTTAAGTGTAACTGAAATGGGCTTTAGCAAATAATTTTTTAAAATCTTTTTTCCTCAAATTTTCTTTTTTATTATGAATTTGATGAGCATTGACAAATGGGAATATTTCTACATAAAAAGGACAAAAAAGAGGAATGTGTATGAAACTGTGAACCTCTATTATTAATCCTTATTATTTCTTTGTGAAGCATATATTAAATTTAACATGTTAGTACCAACATTGCCTTGTTTGTCTGTGTCCCCTTCTGAACTTCTCTCTTCTATGAATTCTAAAAAATATTTCATGGACACTTTTTTCTTTTTTTTTCATCTCTTTCACTCACCCCTTCCAATGCTCTCCTATAATTTCCTCCATTATCCAAAATAAGAGCCCTCCCTTGTAACAAAATATGTATGATTTGGCAGAAATAAATTCACACATTGATCAACCCTAAAAATATATGCTTCACTCTGCATCTCTAGTACATCACTTCTCTATCAAGAGGTGAGAAGCATGCTTACCCATTAGTATTCTGGAGTTGTGATTGGTTATTGCATTAGTCAAAATTTTAAGCCATTCAAAGCTGTTTTCCTTTATGATGTTGTTGTCATTGTATAAAATTGTTCTTGTTTCTGCTTACTTCACTCTGCATCAGTTCATAAAAATTTTCCCAGGCTTCTCTGAATCCATTTGATTCATCATTTCTTATGGCACAATAATCTTCAATTAAATTCATAAACCATATTTTATTCAGTTCTCCAATTGATAAACACCCAATTTGTTTCCAGTTCTTTGTTACAACAAAAATGTCAAATGATTTTCTGTAGCAGACCATATCTTCACCGTCATAAAATTGATTAAAAGGTCAAGGCTACTGCTAGAGCAGTAGCGAAAAACTCAAATAGAAACTATTCCTAAGGATTCCTGAAGGCCACATGTTGCCTTAGAAAACAGCATGTTAACATTATATTCTATTACATTTTAATTTATTCTGTCAAGTATTTCCTACCTACATTGACATCTGATTTTGCCCTCACTCCAGAGTGTTGTGGCCACTATGTAATTGACACCTCTGTGCAGAGCATACAGGACCCCATGGTGTTTATTATTTGTTAATAATTTTAAAAGCATGTGACTTAGTAGAGCAAAGAACACATAAAGCCTATCCTCCAGTGAGTTGTCTCCCATATATATGTTAAAATCATACAAGCTTCCATGAAAGGTGCAAGAGGAGAGAAAATTTTGTTCAATGGTCTTCTATCAATATCAGGTAACATATACAAGAGTGATGTGTGTTCCCCAAAGGTGTTTACCTTTGTCATGGAGAATAACACTGTGCAAGTTTAAATGGAAGAGGGATGCTGGAGTCCTCCAGATGTTCTTGTTGGTTAATGACATTTTATTGATTGCACCATCCCCTTCAATGAGATTCATGCCTGAGTGGTGAACAGCCTAACAATACTGGGTCTGGTCACATAAGCCCATAGATGGAAATGTGCTGGGGTCCTCTCATACCAGCTCATGAGAACTGATGGTTCACTTTTCAGTGCAATCATTTACACCCTGGAAATTGGCAAGTGTTATAAATCAGGCATTGATTTATAGAGCCTTTAGAAAGTGTTGGAGGAGATGTTAGTAAAGCAGATTAAACTTAGAAGTGTGTTATGTGTACATTTTCTTTTGGAGACCTGGTGGTTAAACACTTACCAGCATATCTCTGACCATAGACTTTGTTATTTGAGAGGCTGAGGCTGAAGGATATCTTGAGTCCAGGACTCATCAGCTTCAATATGCCATGCAAACAGGGTATCTATACTAAATTTGGGATCAATATGGTGAGCCACTGGGAATGGGGGAACACCAGATTGCTTAAGGAGGGGTGAACTGTCTCAGGTTGGAAACAGAACAGGTCAAAACTCCCATGCAAGTCAGTAGTGGGATTCTGCCTGTGAATGGTCACCATACTCTCAGCCCGGGAAAAATAGTGAGATGGGGTTGAGAAAGGAAGTGCCTATATTTTTTAGTAACCTTGTGATGTAGTAGGAAGACCACTGGATTTGAAGTCGAGAAGACTTGGTTTCAAATGTGATTTTACATGTTTAACCAACTGTGTGACCTTGGACAAGGTGCATGCTTCCTCATGTGTAGAATGGAGGAAGTGGGATTTGTTAAGTTTTTAAGGTCCCTCCTAGCTCTAAACCTGGGATCTTAGGGTTCTATGAAAGAATTGCCGGAAAAACCAAATGGCAGAAGAATGACCACCTCCCAAACTATGATATGAAGTTGGATGAGCAGCCCACTGAGTTCCTCTGATAGTACTTTTATCTTGGATAGGTCTTTCATATGGATAATATGGTAGGTCCAGAACTGAATAGAAGGAAGAGTTAAGCCTAGATTTTATATGGGAAATTGTACAGTGCTTTCATTCATCCCATGCTGCGCCCCGAGTAACAAAAAAAAACCAACCCATTTTTAAGGTCTCAATCTTCTTTTGATTATGCTATATGACTAAGAATTCTAGAACACTTTAATGGCCAAAGAATCAAAATTGCAAAAGATCCAAAGGGTAGCGAAGAGATTCAAGGTAGGTGTAAGTAGTCTGTAACTTTTTTTTTTTTGCCAGAAATGTGAGCTAATGCTCACAAAAAAATAGAGTAAAAGATATCTTGAAGGAAATGTATGTGTGGAAAAAAAGCACATGGACTTGTGATGTAATAACAGCCAGGAAAAAGCCAGCCTGAGTATTGTCCTGGTACCCAGAGAATGCAAAAAGACCTAGAGAAAGACTCTAGCTGGTTGGGATAGATGATTTTTGGAAGATTATGGGAAGATATGGACAAGGGTCACAAAGGATGTGAAAGAATGAATGGGTTTGCATCTGAAATGGTGGAACCTTTTAAGTACAGACAAATTGTTGGATAAAATAAATATAGTTATTATCATCAGCTTAAATTTATCTCACATTTTATGGCTCCCAAAGCTGGGTCAAGTTCATTATCTCATTTTATTCTTATAACCGCTCTGTAGTGAGGTGGTTAGTATAACTGAAGGCTGAAGAAGCTAATGACAGAAATGTACTTTCTTATGCAAGCCTATTTCCTGTTCTTTTTTGTGTTTATTACAGTATTTGTGTTGTTGATTAAGTTTACAGTAAAAAAAAAAAAAGGACAGAAAATTTTACAGAAAAAATAGTGACTTGTCAGTATCTAATTCCCAATCTGGGTCTATTGATACTCCAAGCCAGGACTTTTTCATGTGTATGTATGTAAAATAATCTCATTTATATAACACTTTCTAGACTAGACTTGAACCCGCATCTCCTGAATCCTGGTGTGTTTTTTACCTTGCTGCCTGTTTTTATTCTTCCTATAAAACAATTGAATTGTGAGTCTTCGAACCCCTAGTTTCGGCTTTTGTGTCTCTTTTTGGGTTTTCCTAGGTCTACTTCAAGGTTGGATCACATCCTACTTTCTTTCTTTCTCTCTTTCTTTCACCATGCATTCTTTACTTTTTTTCCAGTCTCTTCCCTTTCTCTCTCTCATTTTCCTTTTCACTAACTCATTCTTCCCCCCCCTTCTCTTGAGCTCCTATTACCTTTCACATCATTTTCCTCCATTTTGTTTATCTTTCCCAGGCCTTGGGATTTGCAGCCAGATGGTCTGGAAATAGCCTTGACCTAGGAATCAGGGGAATACTTTTTAGTCCCAGCTCTTTCACTAAATCTTTGGTCAAGTCATGTCTTCTTTCTTAGTCTCACTTTCTCCCCCTGTAAAATGAGGGTATTGAACCAAATCAGGGGTTTTTAAGGTCTGTGTGTAGATTTCTAGAGATCTACAAATATAGATTGGGAAAAAAAATTACAGCTATTTTCACTAACATGAGTTTTACTTTATATTTTATTTTATATATTTAAGGACACTGTTTTGAAAAGTGGTCCATAAGTTTCACCAGACTATCCATTACCCTTTGCAACAACAACAAAATTTAAGGGAGGAAGCAAAGGGGATTAGATGATTTTTAAGGTTTTTCATTAGTCTATGCTGTGTGATTACTTAATTTGGGGTGGCATTATTCCCCTACCCCTTCCAAATACTTGCAGATCCACTGGTTAATTAATACGTGAAACTGCCCTCTAATAACTTAACTCATTATTTTATCATGTTTTTATTTCTTTTAAAAATTTTTTAAAAATGTTTTTATTTCTTGAAAAATGAAAATTAAGAGTAACATTTTAATCTGTGATCAGCCACCTTGTACTTTAGTGTGTAGGAGTTTGAGGACCTAAAGTCAGGGTCATTCCTTCTTCATTGCACCTGAGTTACTTTTAACTTATGACAAAGGTACACTTAGTTGTGTTATAAACTTAACTCTAAATAATTGCCTTGATTTTATTAACTTATCAAGTAGATCTGATCTAATATGTATAAATTTAAAATTGTTAATATAGTTGAGAATTTCTGTAAAAGTCTCCATCCTTAAAAAGTTTATTTTAACCAATTGCCAAACAACTGTAAAAAGCTGGTGGAAGTATGTACTTGATTCTGACAGAATATTTCTGTGGGCCTAGAATTTTTGATCTTCTAAGATAATGCTTATATCACAGAATAGTCCATGGTTTCTTTGCTCCTCCAAGGAATTTGATAGATTATTAAAGTACTAAGTATTGATGGCAAAAATCAGTTTCATGCTCTCTTTAGGCTTTGAAAGAAGGATTAGAAGGTCCTTGGAGACCCAGGGTGGAACTGGGGCTATCACTGAGGAAAGAAAAAGAAAGAGTCTGGAGATTAGATAGAGAAAAGATAAGGCTGGTTGATTTCATCATTTTTATTTCCCAATACTTCCCTTTCTCTCCTCTGCTACTGCCACTACAATAGTGTATGGCCCTCATCACCTCATGCCAGTCCCCTTTCCAGTATATCCTTTAGCTATCAGAGTAACCTTCCCAAAGCACAGGTTTGACCATGTCATTCCTCTATTAAATAAACTACAGTAGCTCCCTAGTATTTCCAAGATCAATGATAAAATCCTTGGTTTCTTTCTTGAAGTACTTCAAAACTGGACACAATCTTCTTACTTCCTACCTGCCCAGCCTTCTTACACCTTACTCCCCCTCATGTGCTTTGCAATCTAGTGACACTGACTGTTTTGCTGTTTCTTTCCATCTCTCCACTCTGCTCATTTGCACTGGCTTCCCTGTGTCTGGAATAATCTGTCTCCTCATCCCTGCTTCCTGACTTCTCTGGCTTGTTTCAAGTCTCTACTAAAGTCCCATCTTCTGCAAGAAGCCTGTGTTCATGCCATTCAATGCTGGCACCTTCTTTCTAAGATGACTTACAAGTTCTCACATTCATATCTTGTTTGTACATAGTAGGGCGCATGTGCTGTTCCCCCATTAAACGGTGAGCTCTTTGAAGACTTGAAAATTGAGACTCACACATTTATAAGAATACAAGTCATTCTGCAATTGATAAATAGTCAAATGATATGAACCAGCAGTTTTCAGATGAAGAAATTAAAGCTATCTATAATCATATGAAAAAATGCTCTAAATCACTATTGATTAGAGAAATGCAAATTAAAACATCTCTGAGGTACCACATCAACACCCATCAGATTGGCTAATATGACAAAAAAGGAAAATGATAAATGTTGGAGATGTAGGAAAATTGGGACACTAATACACTGTTGATGGAGTTGTGAACTGATCTAATTTGGAGCTATGAGCAATTTGGAAGTATGCCCAAAGGGCTATCAAACTGTGCATACCCTTTGATTCAGCAATACCACTACTAGGTCTGTGTCCTAAAGAGATCATGAAAAAGGGAAAAGGGCCTACATGTACAAAAATATTTATAGGAGCTCTTTTTATGGTCACAAAGAATTGGAAATTTAGAGAATGCCCATCAATTGGGGAATGGCTGAACAAGTTGTGGTATATGAATGTAATGGAATACTATTGTGCTATAAGAAATGACGAACAGGCAGATTTCAGAAGAACATGGAAACATAAACTGATGCTGAGTGAAGTGAGGACATTGTATACAGTAGCAGCAACATTGTGTGATGATCAACTATGATAGACTTAGCTCTTCTCAGCAATGCAAGGATCCAAGACAATTCCAAAAGATTCATGACAGAAAATACTAACCACATCCAGAGACAAGTTCAGAGTCTGAATGCAAATCAAAGCATACTATTTTCACTTTCTTTTCCTTAGTTTTTCCCTTTTATTCTATTTCTTCTTTTACACCATGACTGCTGTGGAAGCACATTTAACATGATTGCACATGTATAACCTATATCAGATTGTTTGTCATCTTAGGGAGAGGGGAGGGGAGGGAAAGAGGGAGAAAAAATTGGAACTCAAAATCTTAAAAAAAAATGAAAGTTGAAAACTATCTTTACATGTAAATGGAAAAAATAAAATACTATTTGCAAAAAAAAAAAAGAAAGAAATTTCAGACTCAATTTTCTTTGTATCTCCAGTGCTTAGCACAGAGTCTGATATATAGCAAGCACTTAATAAATGCTTGTTGACTCGACTTGCTAAGGTCTGGATAGCACTCCACCACTTCATTGGCATATTGCTATGAAGATCACAATGGAGTTACATCGTTGAAAGTTCTACAGACTTCTGGGCCTAGGCAAGGCCTGAAATGAATTAGGCCATGAACAGTGTGTATCAATAATAACAATTATTTTAATAAAAAATAATTTTGTACCAACATATCTTGTTTTTATATCACCTACATTTGTCTGTATATCTCTTTCTCCCTCCATTCTTGTCCCAGAAAGCCATCCCGTATAGCAAAAAATTAAAAAGAGGAAAAAAAAAAGCAGTTCAGAAAAACTAACCAATATATAGAAAAGGCTGATGTTATATGCAACTTTCCATACCCATAGTCCTCTACTTCTTCAAAGAGGGGACAAGAAATATAGCTCATGTTTCTTTTTCAATCAGTTAACAAGTTGTGTTACACACATACATACACACACATGTGTGTGTGTATATATGTATCTATATGTGTAAATGGAGGGGGCTGTATTGATTATATCACCTACTTAAAAGTAATTACCTTTGTTAGATAAGAATACTTTTTTACATTTAATTTTTATTTTCTTTTTTATCAATTACATGTGAATAAAATTTTTTAATTTTCTTTTTTAAATTTTGAGTTCCAAAGTCTCTCTCTCCCTTCCTCCCTTTCCCTTTAAGGCAAGCAATTTGATATAGATTATACATGTGCAGTCATGCAAAACACTTCCATATTAGTCATGTTGCAAAAGAAAACACAGACCAAAAAAACCCAAAGAAACCCCAAAAAACAAAACAATTCAAGAATAATAAAGTAAAAAAAAAGTATGCTTCAATCTGCATTTAGTTTTTTCTCTGGTGGTGAATAGTATTTTTCATCCTAAGTCCTTTGGAATTTTCTTGGATCATTGTATTGCTGAGAAAAGCTAAGACATTCGTAGCTGATCATCATACAATATTACTGTTATTGTGTAAAATGTTCTCCTGGTTCTGTTTATTTCACTTTAAAAAATTTCCCCGCTCAATTACATGTAAACATAAATTTTTAACATTTGTTTTAAAAAAATTTTCAATTTCAAATTCTCTCTCCCTCCTCTTTCCCTCCTTGAGAAGGCAAGCAATTTGATGTATAGATTGTACATGTGCAGACATGCAAATCATGGCAGAAAGAAAATGCAGACCAAAAAAAAGCCCAAGAATAATAATAATAAAAAAAAGAATGCTTCAATCTGCATTCAGACTCCATTAGTTCTTTCTCTGAAGGTCAATAGCATTTTTCTTTTCTTTTGTTATTTATTTATTTTTAGTTTTCAACATTCACTTTTATAAGGTTTTGAGTTCCAAAATTTTTTCCTTTCCCTTTCCAAGCTCTCCCCAAGATGACATGCAATCTTATATAGGCTATACATATACAATCATATTAAACCTATTTCCCCATTACTCATGTTGTGAAAGAAGAATCAGAACAAAAGGGAAAAACCATGAGAAAGAAAAGCAAAAGAGAAAATAGTATGCTTTGATCTGCATTTAGACTTCATATGTAGTTCTTTCTCTGGATGTGGATAGGATTTTCTATCATGAGTTTTGGAATTGTCTTAGATAATGGTATTGCTGAGAAGAGCTAAGTCTGTCAAAGTTGGTCATCACACAATGTTGCTGTTACTGTGTACAACATTCTCCCGATTCCACTCATTTCACTTTGCATCAGTTCATGTAAGTCTTTCCAGGTTTTTCTGAAACCATCTTCCTCCTTATTTCTTATAGCAGAAGAGTATTCCATCATAATCATATATCATAGTTTGTTCAGTCATTCTCCAACTGATGGGCATTGCCTCAATTTCCAATTCTTTGCCACCACAAAAAGAACTGCTATTAACGTTTTTCTTCATATAAGTCTTTCCCCCTTTTCTTTGATTTTCTTGGGGTACAGACCTGGTAGTGGTATTACTGGATCAAAGGGTAGGTATAGTTTTATAGCCCTTTGGGCATAGTTCTAAATTATTTTCCAGAATGGTTGGATTAGTTCATAACTGCACCAACACTGTGTTTGTGTCCCTATTTTTCCACATCCCTTGCAATTTTTGTCATTTTCCTTTTCTGTTGTGAGGTGGTACTTAAGGGTTGTTTTAATTTTCATTTCTCTAATGAATAGTTATTTAGAGAACTTTTTTCATATGACTATTGTTACCTTTGATTTCTTTTTCTGAAAACTGCCTGTTTATATCCTTTGACCACTCATCAATTGGGGAATGACTCATATTCTTATAAATTTGACTTAGTTCTCTCTATATATTAAGAAATGAGACCTTTATCAGGGAAACTTGCTAAAAAAATTTTCCCCTAGTTTTCTGCTTTCTGATAAGAATACTTTTTGATGAAATTGAACAACTAGAACAGTATGAACAAGGCCTGTGTACCTCTTTGAATCAATCAAAGCCATTGTATGACTAGGCCAAACAATAAGGCAAAGGTTCCCAAACTCACTTGGCCTATTGCCCCCTTTTCAAAAAAAAAAACTACTCTGTGTCCCCCGGAAATCTACTTTCTTTAACTCTTTAACAGTTTTTTTTTAAATTTGTGTCATTTAAAAAAATATAAATTTTTTTAAAATTATGCATCTTAAATTTAATAATTTATTGTAAATTTGTGGGGTTTTTTTCCTGCATTGAAATTTTGATGACACAATATTGTCATCCATATGGTATCATATTGTAAACAAGTCATTACATGCATGTATTCCTGCCAATGCATGCTGGACTTCCCAACAATGCACAGCATACTCACCTGCCAACACTTGCTTGTTAAGACCTGTCAGTGAATTTGACCACTGTTAGGTTGTAACTTGGCATTTTGTGTGTTTATTTGGAAAATAATGTAATCACTCTGACTTTAACTCTGTTACACAACAAATGAAACATGTATGAATGATTTTTCAAAATTCTCTTATGTTCTCTTCTTTCCTTATGCTTCCACTGTTCCCTTATTTTTATTCAATGCCCCATAATTGCACACTAATCTACTACTGCCCCCACCCTGGATCTGTCTGGCACTCCCCAAGGGGTGGTAGCGCCCACTTTGGGAACCTATACTGTAGGAATAAAAAAATTTCTTTCTTATTTTTCTTCTCTCTCACTGACCTCTCCCAACAAAAATGCATACTGAAGCAAAACAAATTATCTCACTGGTCACATCCAAAAATGTGAATTTCATTTTGTTTATCACCTCTTGGTCAGAAGGTGGGTAGCATTCTTCAGCAACAATTCTCTGGAATTGTAGTTGGTAATTGTACTGATCAGTGTTCTTAAGTTTCAAATTTGTCTTTACCATCTTTCTTTTATTGTATAAATTGCTTTCCTTCACTTCACTTCACTCACTTCACTCTGTCTTAGCCCATACAGGTACTCCCAGATTTCTCCCAAATTTCTTCTTCATTTCTTACAGAACAATAAATAGTATCCCATTGCACTTATATAACATAATTGGTTCAGCCATTCCCCAGCTGATGGAACTTCCCCTTAGTTTCCAGTTCTTTGCCACAATAAAAAAAAATACTATTATAAAAATTTTTGTGTATTTAGGAACTTTCCTTCTTGCTTGTTTCTCTTTGGGTATGTAGGCCCCCAAAGGTGATATTGCTAGGACAAAGGGTATGCACACTTTATTATCTTTTGGGGTATGGTTCCAGAATGCATTCCAGATTGACTGAACTAGTACAGCTTCAAGTTTATTAATGTGTCTGTTTTCCCATAATCCTTTCAACAATTGTTATTTTCCATAATTGTCAACTTTGTCAGTCTGATGGGTATGAGATGAACCTCACAGTTGTTTTAATTTGCATTTTTCTTAATTATTAGTTATTTGGAACATTTTTGTAAATGACTTCCCCTGAGAATTGCCTGTTCATATCCTTAGACCACTTATCAATTTGTGAATGCTTCTTATTCTTATACATTTGAATCAATTTCTTATATATCTTGAAAATGAAACCTTTTTCAGTGAAACTGGCTTAAAATTCCTCGTCCTGCAGTTAACTGTTTTCCCTTTTAATCTTAGCTACATTGGATTGTTCATGCAAAAACTTTTTTTGTTACTAATTAATTTATTTTTAGTTTTCAACATTCACTTCCACACGCTTTTGAGTTTTAAATTTTCTCCCCCTCCATCCTCACCTCCCTCCCCAACATGGCATGCAATCTGATATAAGCTCTACATATACATTCCTATTAAACATATTTTCACATTAGTCATGTTGTAAAGAAGAATTAAAACCAATAGGAGGAACCACAAGAAAGAAGAATCAAAACAAAACAGAATTAAAAAAAAGAGCAAATAGTATGCTTTGATCTGCATTCAAACTCCATAGTTCTTTCTCTGGATGTGAATAGCATTTTCCATCATGAGACTTTAATGCAAAAACTTTTTAATTTTATTTAATCAGAATTGTCCATTATCTCTTTCATGAGCATTTCAGTCTCTTATTTTGTCATGAACTCTTCCCCTATCTATAGATTTGAAAGAGATTTTTTTTTTGTTTTTCTAACTTGTTTATGATGTAACTTTTTACTTCTAGGTCATCTATTCATTTGGAGTTTACCTTGGTATTTGGTGTGATGTGTTGGTCTAAACCTAATTTCTGCCAGAATCTTATACAATTTTCCCAATAATTTTTGTTAAAGAGAATCATTATCCCAGTAGTTAGCGTCTTTGGGTTTACCAGACATGAGGTTACTGTATTTGTTTGCTTCTATAGATTGTGTACCTACTTTGTTCTAATGATTAATCTCTTTATTTTTAAACCAGATCTCATTTTTTTATGATACTGATTTATCGTATAGTTTGAGATCTGTTACTGCTAGCCCTCCTGTCTTCCCACTTTTTTCCTTTAAGAATTCCTCCAAATATATTTCATTATTTTTTTCTAGTTCTACAAAGTAATCTTTTAGTATGACACTGAATAAGTAAATTAATTTAGATAGTATTGTAATTTTTACTTATATTGGCTCTGCCTACTGATGAACGATTACAATTTCTTCGTTTATTTAGGTCTGTCTTTATTTCTGTAAAGAATGTTTCATAGTTGTTGTCATATATTTCATATGTGTGTCTTGATAAATAGACTGCCAAGTTTTTTATTCTATCTATTGTTATTTTAAATGGAATTTTTCTGTCTATATCTTTCTTTTAGACTTTGGGATAGTGTATAGATATCCTGATAATTGGCATAGATTTATTTTATATCTTGCAACTTTGCTGAAGTTATTTTAATTGCATTTTAGTTGACTAGCATGCTCTAAGTAGTCATCATATCATCTGTAAAAAGTTATACTTTTGTTTCTTCTTTACCTATGTTGATTCCCTCAATTTATTTTTCTTATCTTATGGCTGTAGTTAGCACTATATCAAATAGTCATCAATGGTCATCATTACTTTACCTCTTTGGTTTTAGAAAGGCCTCTAGTTTATTGCTATTATATATAAAGCTAACTGTTGGTTTTAGATACATTATCAACATACTAAGAAAAGATCCAGTTATTCCTATTTTTTCTAGTGAAAATTATTTTTTAAATTGTTTTAAAAATTATATCTTTTATTTATTTATTTTTATTTTACATCTTTTATTTTTCATCACCAAAATTTCTCCTAATATCCTTTCCTCTCTCCATTTTAGAGAGCTATCCCATAGAACAAATAATATTTTTAAAGAAAAGAAACAGAAAAAGGAGAAAAAAATCAGCCAAACAGATCAGTAAATAGAAAATACATGTAATGTACCATTCTCATGGACTTCCCATCTCTGCAAAGAAATGGAATGGGGATGTCTTCTCATATCTCTTCTTTGGAATCTTCCTTCTTTTTTGTAATATTACAACATTCTTTTTTGACTGTTTTGTGTATGTCCCATTTATATTATTATAACACTTGTGTATAATATTTTCTTGGCTCTGGTTACTTCAATCTGCATTAAATTGTGTAAATCTTTCTCTGTATTAATCATATGTATCACTTCTTACAGCACAATAGCATTCCATTACATTTATATAACCACATTTTGTTGAGCTCTTACCCAGTCAATGGGCATGTATTTTGTTTCTAATACTTTGCTATCACAATAAGTGCTGCTATAAATATTTTGTTGTACAAGGGGACTTTCTTCTTAAAAATAACCCCCTTGAAGTATAAGCCTATAGTATTGGAATCCCTGGATCAAAGTGTAAAGATGTTTTAGTCACTTCATTTTCTTAATTCCAAATTGCTTTCCAAAATGGTTATATTGATTCACAACAACATCAATGAAGTACCAATGTGGTTATCTTCCCACAACCCCTGCCATATTGACTATTTCCATCTTTTGTAGTCTTTGCCAATTTCCAGTTTCTTATTTTTTTTTTAACATAAATTGGTGGTGTATTTTGTCCAAAAGCTTTTTCTGTATCTATTGTTATAATTATGTTTTCTTTGTTCTTGTTATTGACATGCCTCAATCAGGCTGAGATCTGTTAAAGACATTAGCTTAAAAAGGCCAAGGTCTCCCTCTGCATCCAGGGCCATTTCCAGTTGTCTTGATCTATATCTTGCCACTGGACCCAGATGGCTCCAGAGGAGAAAGTGAGGCTGGCAAATTTGCACAGCCCTCCCTCACTTAAATCTAATTCACTTGCATGTCATGGCATCACCTCCCTGATGTCATGGTCCTTTTTGAGAATGAAGTACAAGCAATAACACCAACAACAATATTAACATAGTTATGTTAATTGTTCCTCTAATATTGAACCAATTCTGTATTTCTGGCATAAAACCAATGTGGGCATAGTGTATAATCTTTGTTGTACATTATTGTGGCCTTTTTGATTTTATTTTATCAAAAATGTTTGCATCAGTGTTTATTAGGCATTTCGGTTCATAGTTTTCTTTTTGGTTTGCTCCTTCTTGGTTTAGATATCAAGACCATATTTACATCGTGGAAGGAATTTGGCAGGATGCCCCTTTTGCTAATTTTGCAAACAGTTTGTATGATGTTGCAATTGTTATTTGAATATTTGACAGAATTCACTTGTAAATTTGTTTGGTCCCCAGATTTTTTACTTTGGTATTTCATCTATGACTTATTAAATGTCTTTTCCTGAGATAGAATCATTTAAATTCTCTATTTATTGTTTTGTTAATATGCATATTTTATATCTTTGTAAATATTAATCTATTTCATTTAGGCTCTTATTTTTATTGGCATATATTTGGACCAAAATAGGTTCTAACAATATCCTTTATTCCTTTTTCATTTTTTTGTGCATCAATAAAATTTTTTTTAATATTGCCAATTTGGTTTTCTTCTTTTTTTTTCTATCAAATTATTTAGTGGTTTGTCTATTTTTTAAAAAAAGTTTCTATTCTTATTTATTATTTCAAAAAATTTTAAACTTTCAATTTTATTATTTTCCTCTACAATTTTCAAGATTTTTATGTTGGCATTCAAATGATTTTTTACATTAAAATTCTTTTCTAGGTTTTTTTTGATTGCACGCCCAATTCATGGATTTGTTCTTTCTGTTTTTGTTGATGAAAATGTTTAGCAATACAAGTTTTCCCCTAAACATTTTTATTTGTTGTATCATTATTGTGCTTATGATTAATGAAATTACCTATATAATTTATTCTTTGGTCCACAAATGATTTAAGATTGTTATTAAGCTTCCAGATGACTTATCATTTCTTTGATAGCCCTTTATTGACTTTCTTTTATTTCATAAAGGATGTGGGGTTTTTTGTTTGTTTGTTTGTTTTTTATTTGGTTAGGCAATGGAGTTAAGTGACTTGCCCAGGGTCATACAGCTAGTAAATGTTATATGTCTAAGGTTGGATTTGAACTCAGGTCCTCCTGAATCCAGGGCTGGTACTCTATCCAGTGCACCACCTAACTGCCCCAAGATGTGTTTAATATTTCTCCTTTTCTACATTCATTTGTGATGTTTTTATGCCTTAAAATATGGTCAGTTATTGCAAAGGTACCATAACTGGATGACAACTATGTATACTCCTTTCTATTCCCATTTAATAATTGCCTGCAATCTATCATATCTAAATTTTCTAAAATTCTGTTTAGGTACCAAGTCATTTATGTTGTTTTGAGATTTTTCTAAGTTTGAAAAGGTATACATTGGGAGGACCTGACTATTTTTATCTATTTCTCACTATTTCTATTTTATCTTTTCCTTTAAGTATTTAGATGCTATGCCATTTTGGGGTTCATATATGTAAACTATTGAAATTAATTCATTATTATGTTATCCTTTAGGAAAATGTAGTTTTCCTCTTTATCTCTTTTAATCAAGTCTTTTTCTTTTCTTTTCTTTTTGATGTTGCCTTGTCTGAGGTCTTGATTGCTATTCTTGTTTTATTGAGTTCAACTGAAGCATAGTAGATTTTGCTTCAGTCTGTTATTTTAACTTTGTGTGAGTATGTTTCAAATGTGTTTCTTGAAAACAACAAATTATTGGTATCTTCTTTCTAATTCGTTCTGCTAGGCTTTTCCTATTTATGGATGAATTCATCACATTTTACAGCTATCATTGTTAATTGCTTATTTCCCTCCATCTTATTCCATTATACTTTTTTTTTTTTTGCCTCTTTGCCCCTTGCGCCCTCTTTACAAAGAAGAACAGTGTCATGGGATAAGAGTATGTTCACTACCTATGCTCTATGCTTTACGGAATCATCTTCTGCTCCCTTGACCCTCCTCTGTTCCCTTCACCCAGACTCCAGTCATAGGTTCTTATCTTGTCTTTCTCTCCTTTTAAACTTTTCTTAATTATGCTCCCCCCCCACATTCTGAACTTAGGGTTTATTTCATGACAATTCCTCCCCAAATCTACTTTCTCTCTTATTGTCCCTTCTCCTTCTTCCTGTTCCCTCTTATTTCCCTGTTGAGTTGAATGTATATCCATACCAAACTCTTTATATGTTTATTTTACCTTCTTTTGGCCATTTCAGATGAAAGTGAGGTTCTAGTAATACCTGCTTCACCCATCCTTCCTTATTTGTATAGACTTCTACTTTCATACCTTGATTATGTGAGACACTTGGCTTTCCTCAATTGCAAAATGAGGATAATAATAGCACCTACCCAGGGGTTGTTCTGTGGATCAAATGAGATAATATTTGTAAAGCATTTAGTACAGTGCCTGGCACATAGTAGGTGCTATATAAATGCTAGCTAGTATTGTTACTATATACCAAATATCTATATATTAAAGTGCTCTGTGTATGTATATGCATCAAGATTTATAAACATTTTCCCCACAATAAACCTGTGGGCTAGGTGGTTCAGATCTCTTTATCCCTTTACCCCCTTTTCTTGGGGTAAGAAGGTGGCACAGTGGATAGAGATGGGGCCTTGGAGACATGAGGACCTGAGTTCAAATTAGGCCTCAGACAATTGACACTTACTTAGCTGTGTGACCCTGGGCCTTTTCTTGGAAGATCACCTCCTAATGAACTCTGTACCCTAAATTTCTTGCCTCTGATAGGTAAGTCAACTTTTGCTTATCTTGCAGGGTCTAGGCCTCATGGGCCTTTTCAGGCCTGTTCCAGGTCATGCTATGAACTTACTAGCTACCCCTGTGACTGTGCCTCTCCTCCCTGCTCCTCTTGTTTTCTTGTATTTTTTTTTTTTATCTCCAGCACTTAACTCAGTGCTAGGCAGATAGTCATAATTATAATAGCTAACATTTTTATAGCACTTTAAGTACTGTACCCATGCTATCTCATTTGATCTTCAAAACAACCTCATGAGGTGGGTGCTATTATTATCACCATTTTACAGATGAGGAAACTGAGTCTGAGGAGGTAACTAGCCCTAGGTCACACAGCTAGTAAGAATCTGAGACAGGATTTGAACTCAGGTCTTCCTGACTCCATGATACAAATTTCTTTTGACTCTTAATTTGGTACTATTTCCACAATACAAAACAAAACAGTATAGTAGAGCACAGCATAATATAACCTAACAAGAAGTTAACAAGCAGCTACTAAAAGACCCTAGGGAAGATTAAAAAGTAAATATATAGGGGCAGCTAGGTGGCCTCAGTGGATAGACCTCTGGCCTTGGAGTCAGGAGGTTCTGAGTTCAAATCCTGCCTCAGACACTTGACACTTACTAGCTGTGTGACCCTGGGCAAGTCACTTAACCCCCATTGCTTCACCAGAAAGCAAAAAAAAAAAAAAAAGGTAGACATATATCCTCAAGGAGTTTCCAATTTAGTTAACTATATACCCACCCATATGGCTAGGAATATACACCAGTCTTTTTTTTTTTTTTTTGCTGTTAAGTGGGTTAAGTAACTTGCCCAGGGTCACACAGCTAATAAATGTCAAATGTCTGAGACCAGATTTAAACTCAGGACCTCCTGACTCCAGGGCCAGAGGTCTATCCACTATGCCACCTAGCTGCCCCTCCAGTGATCTCTTAATGACCAAATCTATTGACCTCTTTTTTTTTTTGTTTTGCTTATTGGTGAGGCATTTGGGATTAAGTGACTGGCCCAGGGTCACACAGCTAAGTAAGTGTCAATTGTCTGAGGCCTAATCTGAACTCAGGTCCTCATGTCTCCAAGGCCCCATCTCTATCCACTGTGCCACCTAGCTGCCCCTGTTGGCCTCTTTTTAATCCTCCTCTTGTACTTTCTCCAGCCTATGACTCTGTCAATCACCTTCTTCTGAATACTCTCTCCTCTCCAGGTTTTTACAGCAGTGCTCCCTCCTGTCTCTGCTCCTATCTGCTCATTTACTCTGTGGTTCAGCCACACTGGCCTACCTCTGCACACAGAACTCTCCAGCTCCTATTTCTTCACCTCTGCACGTGCCTGTGATGCTTTTCCTCCTTTCCTCTGACTCTTGGAATCCATGGTTGCCTTCAAGTCTCATAACAAATGCTTCTTTTGGGGCAGAGCCAAGATGGCAGAGTAAAAACAGTGACTTGCTTGAGCTCTCCCCCAAACCCCTCCAAATACCTGTAAAGAAATGGTTCTAAACAAATTCTAAAGCAGCAGAACCCACAAAAAGACAGAGTGAAACAAATTTACAGCCCAACACAACCTGGATGGTTGATCAGAAAGGTATATCGCGCCAGGCTTGGAGAGGAGCACAGTTCGGTGTGGGCGTGCAGGCCACAGCGACCCTGAAGCAGGCCTCACAGGACTGAATTGCAGGCAGCTGTGGCAGTTTCCAGATTTCTCAACCCATGAACGCCAAAGACAACTCAGAAGGTCAGTAAGAAAAGTCTGTTTCTGGGGTGAGCGAGGGGCTAGGTCTCAGCCACAAGTCCAGAGCATGCTCCAGGGGCAGCGGCTGCCTCATGAGCTTCCAGCCCATAGACTGAGGGGGAATTGAGTGGCTGATCTGAGAGGGATTGAAGGGATCTCTTTGCCTGTGCTGAGGCAGTATTCCCTTGTTTTGCCTGTGCGTGGATCTGGGTCACAGTTCTCAGGGGCAGTCCTGGGGCGAGGAGGAGTGCTGGCATGGTAGAGCTTGTTGTAGTGGTGGAGAGGAAACACCTCGACCCTTATCATAGCACCTGGGAAGAACTGAAAATTTACAGGTCCCTAGAAAAGTATCTCTGAAAACAGTTGTACAAACCCCCGAAGCTTGGGACAGTATATTCTCCACATTGGAAGCAGACTCTTA
>NW_020954598.1:2932943-2933064 GCF_900497805.2 Vombatus ursinus | reverse complement strand
TCTCCAGATATGACCCCTTCATTTTCAACTCACCCTGTGCCCTCTATCTATCTATCTACATATATACGTACATATAATTTTTTCCCCTCCAACTACCGTAATACTGATAAAGGTCTCATGC
>NW_020954598.1:2925409-2932798 GCF_900497805.2 Vombatus ursinus | reverse complement strand
GGTGATTCTTGGTTGTAATCCTATCTCCTTTGTTCTCTGGAATATTATATTCCATGCTCTGCGGTCCCTTAATGTAGAAGCAGCTAACCATGGCAAATCTTTATGGTTCTGCTCTATCCACCTTCACTTCATAGGTTCATAGATTCAGAGTTGGCAGGGACCTTAGAAATTCCAATCTCCTAATTTTTCAGATGAGAAAACTGATGCTCAGAGAGGTGATGAGATTTACTCAAAGTTCCAAAGGCAAAAAGTAGCAGAGGTAGGATTCCAACTACAGGTATTCCAACTTGAAATCCTTTGATCTTTCCAAGGTACCATGGAACCTCCCTCAGATTACAGAGAATCTTTTGTTGTTATTTTACTTATATTTTAAAAATACAATCTATTGATTTATATTTTTTAAAACATCAACCACATTTCCCAATGTATTCCTTCCTCACTTCCTCCCAGAGAGCCATTTTATAATAAAGAAAAAGAGAAAAATTGTTCAGCAAAAAATAATTAATACACGGAAAAAATATCTGCAGTGTTCCCCACCCATAGTCTTTCACCTCTGCAAATAAGAGAGAAAAGTGTCATTAGAGAATCCTTATAAGATAGAGGTACTATGATGCAGAAAGATGCAATTAGGTTACAGTGGCCTTTGAGGGTTTTATTTATTGTTCCCTATTTAATGGCCTGGGGTTCAGGGTTGATAACTGCTTGTCTGAAGCTCTTCTGGTCCAGCTCTTCTTAGGTGTGTTGAATCGAAAAGAATAATGAATGTTTGTTGAATTGACTAGATCGTGAGTTCCCCTAAGGAAGGGATCAGGTCTTAGTTATATCATCTTTCACAGAGAACAATGCCCATTGTAGGTACTCGTTCAATGGTTTTGGGATAAACTGATCATACTCACAGCAAACAAGGCCTGCTAAATAGAAGGCACAGGGCTAGGTCTTTGGTGATACAATAACAACTAAATATGATCCCTCCTCTGAGGGAGGCTGTATTCTAACTTGCTCAGATAAGTAAATAAAAAGTAATTGGACAAGGAAAGGAACTCTCTGAAATAAGGATGAGGGGAAATCAAGGAAGGCTTGGTAGAAGAGGTGGCATCTGACTTGAGCCTGGAAGTCCAAGATTTTGAGAGATGATGAGGGTCCTAGGCAGACAGAAACTGGGTCTCTGAGTAGACCCCAGTTGATAGAGCAGTGGACTGTTAAAGAGTTAGGCGGGGCCTTTGAGGTGATTTAGTTCAACTTCTTCATTTGTGAAGGAGGAAATTGAAGCCTAGAGTAGTTTGGTGACTTCTCCATCACACAATTATAGTAAGTAGTGGAATAAGGCATTGATTCTGGGTCATCCCATTTGGAATCTATTTTGTAATGTTCTGATTTATGGATGTTGTCTTCCATTAATCTGTGAGCTTCTCGAGGGCAGACACTGCTCTGCTCAATCTTTGTATCCTCAGTGTCTAGCACGGTGCCTGGCACACAGTAAGCACTTAATAGATACTTGCTGATCCACTGAAATCCAGGAGAGAGTCTGGTCTTCTGCAGTTGAGATGCCAGTGGCATCCAGGATCATGCTCTCTGGGGCCCATGTGTATAGGCTGTGCCGGGGCACTCCTTCCAGGTCCTTAAGAATAGCTTTTTCTCATCCCCATCTATTAGGTTGGGATGGGGGTTCTGTTATGTTGAGGTTTGTCGGGAATAGGGAGTAGAGCTAAAAGGAAAGAAAGTTTTACTAGAATCTAAAAGGAAAAAAAAATCTCTTCTAGGGGAGGAGATGGGGAAGATGGGGGGTGGGGGAGAAGGCCAGGCTATGGGTGAAGAGGAGGAATTTCCCTAACTCTGCCCACTCTCCGATGCCTGGTAGGAAAGCCAGCCCATGCAAAAAAAAAAAGTTGGGGCGAAGTACTTTTCTGTCTTCCGAAGAACGGACTCTCTTCCTTCGGTTCGGGGGTCTGTCTCTCTTCTCTCCCGCGTTACTCCGGGGCTGCTGCCCGCCTAGGTTTCTTAGCTTCCCGCCACTCACTTGCTCCCTCCCTTCTTCCCTCTTTTCCTCTCTCTCCCTGTCTCTTTCCCTCCCCCACTCCCCTTTTGGTAGGGAGAGGAGCAGCTTCAGTTCCGAAAACAGAGAGGTGGGGAAGGAAGGAGAGGAGGGCTGACAGATACAGCCAGAGATAGCCAAAGGGAGCCATGGCCCCTCCGGACCTGACCCTGGCCGGGCCCTCCCGAGGCATTTGCGTGGGGCTGTAGAAGGGGTCGCCCCGTGGGAGTTTCCATCTGCCTGCCCCCCCTCCAGGACCCGGAGCGTCCAGCCTCTACAGAGGAAACGCTACAATGTTGCAAGCTGACGTAAGGAACTGAGCGGCGGCGGCCGAAGGGGGCTCCCTTCGGTGGGGTTGGGAGGCGAGGGCTCCAGGCTCCGCTCCTTCCTTTCCTTGCTCCTCCGCCCGCCAGCCCGCCAGCTCAGTCTCGGCGTGACAGCAGCGCTCCGCGGAACGCGAGCGAAAACGGACCGCAGGCGCCGGCCCTGCACCGCGCCGCGTCGCCGGGGCCCCTGTCTGCACCCCCAGCCCCGGCACCCCGGCCGGGAAAACTTTGCAGCCCAGCCGCCCACCTCTGCCCGCGCGCTGCAGATCCATTTTTCCTTTTGTGTACCCACACGCCGCCAGCCCTCCTGCAGCCCGGACCCCACGGTCCCCCCCCACCCCCACCCCCCTGGTGCCCGCGCGGGCTCGGGGGGAGGGCTCCGGCCGCGGCAGTTTGACAAAATCTGGGCATGGACTCCTCGCGGAAGCCGCCGCACGGATCGATTCCCTCGGATCCTCCTCGCATTGTATAGACACAGCCCCCTCCGCTGCCGCCGGGGGCTGGCGTGTGCACGGGAGGGGGGAGCCTGTTTGTGGATTTTTTCCCTTTGCCCTCCCCCCTTTCAGAGGCGAAGAGGAGGAGGAGTAGGAGGAGAAGGAGGAGTAGGAGAAGAAGGAGGAGGTGGAGAAGGAGGAGGAGGAGAAGCGGCGGCGGCGGCGGCGGCGGCGGCGGCAGGAGCAGCCGGCCTGACCGGCGGCAGCGGCGGCTGCAGCAGCGGGGGCAGCCCCGGCCCCGGCCCCGGCCCCTGGCCCGCCGCTGCCTGGACACTGGGGCTGTGGTTTTTGCCAACGGGAGCCGGCGCGGGAGGTGGAGGAGAAGAAGGAGGCGGAGGAGAAAGAGGAGGAGAAGGAGGAGGAGGAGGAGAAGAAGAAGGAGGACTAGCGGCGGCGGCGGCGGCGGCGGCGGCTGTCGGAGGAGCGAGGAGCGGCGGCGGCGGCGGCTGCAGGAACAGCGGCAGCTAACATGGCGACGGTGCCTGTCTATTGCATCTGCCGGCTGCCCTACGATGTTACTCGCTTTATGATCGAGTGCGATGCCTGTAAGGACTGGTTCCACGGCAGGTAAGCGCGCCCGGCCGGGCCGGGCCTCGGGAAGGTTGGGGACAGCGGGCCGAGGCTGCGGGGTCGGCGCGGGCGCAGGGGCGCCCACCCTCCTCCACCTCCCCGCCTGAGGGCTCCCCTTGCCTCCCCTCGCCTCCCCTCGCCTTCCCTCGCCTAGCCTTGCCTCGGCTCCGCTCCCCCGATCCCCGGCGGGGGATGACGGATTTTCCAGCTACATGTATTGTCTGTCCCCGAGCTGTCTCCCTTTCCTCCCCGCTCCGTAGCCCCGGATCCTGCCCGAGCCCAAGCCCGAGCCCGGGCCCCCTGCTCCCGCCGCCCCCATGCCCAGGGTAAAAATAAATAAATCCGGAATTCGCCTGGTGTGGCGCTTGCTCCAGAGCAGTGTTTTCCCCTTTTCCTCCGTGGCCGCCACAGGCCCTTCCTTCCCGGGGAGAGAGGAGGAGTTAGTCGCCAGGCTGTCCCCAGACTCCGGCCTCGGGCCCCTGCGCCTAAGCTAGTGTATTTTTGGCCGCGGAGAGGACCAGGGGGTCGGCGGCAGTTCCTGCCCACGCTGGGGGCCCCCGGGCGGGGCTCCCCTTTGTGCCAGGGCCAGGGGGTGAGGGTGGCTGAGAGGCTGGCTGTCCTCGGCCCTGCCCGCCCGCCGCGCTCCCGGCAAGCCACCCTGGCCGGGAGACAGCTGCCGGGCTGGCTCCCGGGAGGAAGAGAGAGGGAGGGCAGGCCGCGCACAAAGCCTGGGGGAGCAGCGGGCGGGCAGGCTGGCAGCAGCGGCGGCTGCGGCGGCGGAAACAGCGCGGCTGCCCTGCTCCGCGCTGGGCACTGAGGTCCGGCCCGGCCAGGTCCGGCCCGGTCTGGCCCACTGCTCCCCGGCTACCGCGCAGCTCGCCTGCCCGAGCACAGCCCGGTCGCGGTTTGGACTGCAGGAGGAGCCTCCTGGCAGGACCCTGCTCGCCGGGCGCCCCGCGGGGAAAGTTCGGTGGTTTTGCTGGGCCTAGGACTCGCGCTCCTTCTTCTCCCTCCTCCCCCAACCTGAGTCCGGGGCAAGCCAGATCCTCGTGCAACTGACAGCTTGGGATGGGGGATTGCCCCCTGGAGGCCAGGGCCAGGCGCAGGGAGGGAGCTGGGGCTAGGAAGGTGGCAAGGAGGGAGGCCCAGGGCCTGAGTTTCCTTCCCGCTTTCCCTCCCATCTCCTCCTCCTATGAAGTTGCTTTAACTTTCCCCGCGCGGGACAGTGATCACGCCAGGGTTAGGGGCCCAACCGGGCTGGGGGCTTGGGAGAGGCGGGAGCTGAGTCTGGCCCAGGGCAGAGTCCCCGGGGAGGACAGAGTGGCGGGCTCCCAGCGCTGGCGAGGATAGGGCGGGGAGAGGAGGGAGGGAGGGAGGGAGGCAAGGTGGGGGAGGGACAGACAGGGGGCAGACCCGTGTGTGGAGTGGAGAGGAAAAGGGCGAGCAGGGCTTAAAGTGGGAGCCGATGTAGTGTTCCCCTGCTGGGAATGAGCCGCGTCCTCTGCCGCCCTTCTTCCTCCTCCTTCCACCCTTGTTACCTCACCATTCGGGCCCACTCTACTCACGACAGAAAGCATCAACACACAAACCCTTTCCCCCACCTCTCTCTTCGCTTTCCTTAATGGAGGTGAGGCGTTCGCGTGAAGCCCTATCTGTGTCTGGGTTTGCCCAGCGCTATGATTTACTTAGGTTTTGAGGGGAATATTGCGGATGGTGGTGGGGGTGGGGGGTGGACAGGGATTTGCCGGGTGCTGGAGGCTAAGTAGTCTTCTTTCGGTTTGTAAGGTCGTGTTGTCATTCGAGTTACTTCCCCCTCCCTGCTGCTGTGCCAGGCCAGGAGTGGTGCTTTGGTTTTGAAGTTGCCTTTGGGCTTTCTAGGTTGGTATGGAGGTGTAAGGAGGGCTCCCGGGGCTCCTGTCCTAGGAATTTGGCAAGCTTAAGTAACTAGCCTAACCCAGGTCTAGCCAGGCCGTGCAGGTGTGCTGCTTCTCACCCTACCTGCTCTGGCCCCTCCACTTTGTGCCCCCTTTGCCAAATCCTGGCCTCCTTCTCAGGAGAGGAGCGAGTGTCAGTAATAGGAGGAGGGGGAGGAGGTGACAGCCTCATTGCCCAAACTGCCCCAACTGGTTCTGGTTGCATCTCATTTTGCCAGTGGGAAGTGCCGGATTGGGGGTGAGGGGAGGAGGGGAAAGGAGAGGAAAGCTGGCGGGCTGGCTTGCTGCCCAAGGACCTAAACTCATCCTCAGCACGGGGGTGTTCTGAAGGAGGTGGCAGTTTCAGGAGGATGGAGTAACCTTCTATCTCCCCCCTCCCCCCCAATCTTGAACTTCTGCCTGGGAGCTAGTGTTTGTCAAGAAACAGGGACTGTTCTCTAAAGCTTATGGGAACGATTTCAACTTCTTGCTTTGGGGATATTTTGGACATCTTGCTTCTTCCCTCCAAATTCTCCTGTTGTCTTACTCACAGACCCAGCTGGAAGAATTGCATCCAAGGATAGACTTTGGTGCAGCTCAGAAAAAAAATCACCTCTTCACCTAGAGGGACATAGATTGACAGAGATGAAAGGGACCTTAGAAATTATCTAGTTCAATCCTCTCATTTTACAGGCAGGCAAACTGAGGCCCAGAAAAGTCACAAGTTATGTAAGATCTCACCACAAATCAAGTAGTTGGGGTAAAGTCAGCATTAGAACCCATACCCCCTGACTACCCAAGGCAGGCCTCTTCTTTACAAGATGCCTGCCTGGCCTCTTTACTATGTGAAATAATGTTTCATTGCATATTGAAAGATTCCAGTTACTGTGGTACATTTAGGAATGCCAAGACTCCCTGTTTGCCATCCAGGGCTAGATTGAAAAACTGGAGATGGTCATGTTGTGCCTTGAATTACATTGGGATATCCCAATTCAGCAAACTGAAGTGACTATGGACAGGCCTCATGCTAGATAGAAAGATTAAAAAAAAAAAAGGCAGTTTCTTCCCTAAAAGAGCTTAGAAATGAATGGTAGGGGCGAGAATGAGATCTGTTCATGTATCAATAGCACCCAAGTTAGAATATGGCAAGTACTAAGGAGAAGGGAAACAGTGACCCAACTGACCGTGTTCAGTCCAGCCCTGTCACTGTACAAGAATCTCATCTACATCTACAAAAAGTGATTGTCCAGTTTTTACTTAAAGATTTTCAGTGCTCAGGATTCCTTCTCCTCTTTCCCAAGGGAGCCTATTTACTTTGGGATGTTGCTGATGGTAAGGAAGTTTTTCCTGACAGCCAGCCTCCATGTGCCTCTTGACAGCTTCCCATCTCTCCTGGTTCTGCTGTCTGGGGCTAAGCAGAGAATTCGAATTCCTTTTACACACGGAAGCTTTTCAGATATTCCTAGGATATTCTTCAGATACATTGGCCCTTATTGATTCTTGTTTTTAAAAATATTTATTTGTGTACGAGTCATATATGCTATGAGTAGAAATGTTAGCTTCTTGAGGGTAGAGACTAATTTTTTTTTTCTTTCCTTGTATCTTCAACAGCTGGCTATAAGCACATAGTAGACATACTTTTTTTGAGGGTAGTGGTGGTGAATTCAAGTAGAGGGAGCCTTTGTGGAGAAGGTCATCCTTGAGCTGCACTTTGAAGAAGAAAATCATTTTAGTAGGTTTGGATGGGGGTGGGGTTTACTGTGTTTAAAGACAAATTGGGGAAGAGATGGTGAACTCCACAGGAAAAATGGACCAGAGAGATTTTGCTTTTAATTTTTCTATAACTTTAGATCTTTGCCTGGTTATAGAAAGGGGTTATTCCCCCCATCCCCTCCAAATAGAGGTTGATCAGATTTGGGTTCAGAAATTTGTGGGGGGGGTGAAGTGGATAGAACACAGGCCCTGGAGTCAGGAGGACCTGAGTTCAAATTTGGCCTCATACACATAACACTCACTAGCTGTGTGACTGTGGGCAAGTCATTTTTTAAAAAAAA